>NW_021620163.1:1032008-1065209 GCF_004785775.1 Grammomys surdaster | reverse complement strand
AGAAGAAGAAGAAGAAGAAGAAGAAGAAGAAGAAGAAGAAGAAGAAGGAGGAGAAGAAGGAGAAGAAGGAGAAGAAGAAGAAGACAACGACGATGACACAGTATTTTAGGCATTGTATCAAACCCTATGAGTGTTAGAGAAAGTAAATTGGAAAATAGTTGGTCCTCAGGGTAAAGAACAGCTATTATTTAAAGAAAGCTCTAAGCTGTGTCTCTAGGTTATGTTGAAGACTATAGACAAACTGAAAAATTAAATGATTTGACTTAATTTTAATTTTTTCTATTATTTTGATGAATCCATTAAAGGTATGTACTTTAAATAATTTGTTTCAAATAATTTAACATGAATCACGTTTGTATATTAAAATTTAAACTTACAAATACATGTATGTTTAGTATCAGTAAATGATCTAGAATAGTAGACTATCTTGAAAATATAGATTCTTTGATTTTCTTTTAAAATTCCATGATACATGTTCATATTCTTCTGCATATAGTTACTATGAGCTCAAATGAAGTTAAAAGGCATAAAACTTTATTATATAGTGAACAGAGATACTAAAAGTAGCAACATTGCTATTATAATTTTCATCATAATCACATAAACATTAACATTTATTAATAAATTACTGAGTTAATCATATAACTAAATATTTTACATATGTCTATTCTAAAGACAGTATTTTACAAAACTATAATCGCTACATAATTAGTAACAAAATAAAGATCACAGAGTGTTGACTTGGGTTAGCTTTTCTTCCTCTTAACAAACAGTTTCTTTGTTTTTGTTGCTTTTCCTGAATTAGGCTTGAACTGGAATGGTATAAGAATGAAACTAAGTTAATATATTGTATAGTAATGATAGTATAGAATAAACAGGCATATTTAATGTTTTATCACTAGCAATCAAATCTTAGTTGTGTTACTATCCAAAAACAAATTTTCTTAATAGCAAATTTATTTCTCTTCTCTCTCTCTCTCTCTCTCTCTCTCTCTCTCTCTCTCTCTGTATGAAAACATCCACTTTTCCCATGTCTTCCAGTGTCATTTATTTCACTTATTTTAACCTTATACATTGCAATTCTGAATGTTTATGGGTACAGTGTTGGAGTTTGATACATATCACTCAATAGCATTACATTTTGGATAATGTTCTTTCCTAGAGTATATATAACTTTTAGTTTGAATATATTCAAATATTTTATAGGGTTAACTTCAGCAAACAATAATATATAATTTTCTATAGTCACAACTGTGGGGTAGCATTAAGCAGCTTATACTTCTAACTAGAACTTTTTTCCACTAATGAACTTTACCTTGTATCCCTCAATTCTTAGTTCTCCCAGGTTCTTGTAATTTCAATAATTTTCTCACTTCTCTATGACAGCTACAAACTTCAACAATGTTTAGCTTCAAATTTTAATCAGTAGAATTTTATAAGTGTACAGATAAGTGTATACATTATAAGAAGAAACATTCACCACTTCTCAACATAAGGAAGAACCACATGTGCACAGCACAAGGCAGAACAGAAATGTTTTTATTCTGTGTCCAAATACTGAACGAAATTCTTGAGATAGTAGCTGATATATAGCAGATTTCGAAAGAGGAAAAATTTTCCAAGAAAACATACATGAGTTTCAGTCATATATGCTGAAGCCTAGTTATTAATATGATGAGGCAACTGCGGGTGAGGATAATCATGTAAAGATTGGAGAACAGTACAGATAGAATCCCTTGGAGGTTGGGAAGTGTTAAGTGTGTTAAGAAATTGTCTTGTCCAGAGAATTGTAAATACAATAACAACATAATAAATTTTATTTAACTTGTGTTTGATGCTTGGATCACTGCCTATATGTAAAACATCTAGAGCAAGAATGCATATGTGGCTCTCACTTGCAGTGAGTTAGTTAGTTTGCCCTTCATATTATTTATAACATAATATGGCACAGTATTTTTCACGCCAAAACACTGATATGAAATTATCTTTCTGCAAGAGAGAATCAAAATAGTCTAATTTTTTTTTCAGATCCCCACTTGAAGGCACTTAACATTCACAGATACAAATTTCAAAATTTTTCCAGGTGGGATTCTGAATTCTAGCTAAGAATCATCTCTTACAACTTGAGAATAGCCTGAATGGAAATAAATCTATTCATAATTTTTCAATAATACATTAAATCACTTTTGTCAAATAATAAGATTTTCACCACATATTGATTCAAAGAATACCTTTTAGAGCATTCAAAATGTAGGTTTAGATATAAAAAAAATGAAAATATATGTAATCCAATCATAAAACATGTATGGAGTAACACACAACAGAGAGAAAAATACCGAATGCAGTGAATTACCTTAGAAGGAATTCATAAAGAGCTGAGTGGTTTAAGACTGTTACATATACAAGTTGTATGATGTAATCAGTTTGTAAAATAAATAAACATGTATTTGAATATGTACTTTTTTATTAGAATCACTGTTGAGATTTCCTACATATATATCACCATAGTCATCCTTACTTCTCTGAACAGGAATTAATTGCTGGTTTTACAGATTTTACACTAAAGTTGAAATAATATTTAGTTGTATCCTATTGTTTGCTATTGAGGCTTAGATATTTTATTGTATTCTATTTCTTGCAATTAATTTTTCATAGTGGTTATATTTATTACAAAATTGTTTTAGATTGAAAATGAAGTATTTGGATATAAAGTAAGTATAAACTGAGAGTCTCAGGAAACTTATTTTACTAATGAGTATAAAATAGTGAGTAAAACCTATATTGCAATATTTTAGATTTAAGGATAAAATGAGTTTAAATAAACACTAAAAAATTTAAAAAACAATGTATCTTATGAGAGTAATAACATTACTTAATATTTCTCATTTATTATTAACATTAATAACATTTCTTGTAATTTCAGGCAGGAAACTAAATCTTATTCTAAAACAAAGAAGTAATTTCAGGCAGGAATCTAAATCTTAGACTAGGACAAGGAAGTAGGCTTCAGGTATAAAAATGACTTTGGACTAGGACAGGGAAGTAGGCTCAGATATTTTGGTCATCCTGATAAATCCTTAGAAACAGTGATCACTAGAGTGTTCACAGAACTTTGTTTATTGCTTTGCTTGTTCTTTGACTATCTGTGTTTATTGTCTTGTTTTTTCCTTGACTATTTGCATCTATTGTATTGCTAGTTCCTCAACCTAGAACTGACCTGAATATTTGCATGTAATTAAAATGGTATAAAAGCAAAAAGCAAGAGGGGGGATGGGATAGGGGGTTTCTAGGGAGGGAATATGGGGAAAGGGAATGACATTTAAAATGTAAATAAATAAAATAACCAATAAATAAAAGAAAGAAAAAATTCAGAGTTTTGGACTGACACTAACAGCAACAAATTTGTACAGAGAATTGAGAACTAAGAATGAAAGTCGTTCTTGGGTTGTAGAAGAAGAAACAAAACTAAAGATAAAATGGCTCAGACTCTGACTAAATCATTCCTACAGATGAAACATGAAGAAGCTGAGGCAGAAGGCAACAGTTCTACAGTAATGCAATTTGTCCTACTGGGATTTTCTGCCCTTCCCAACTTCCAAGGGATTCTGTATGCACTGTTCTCAATCATTTACATGATTATCCTCACTGGCAATTGCCTCATCATATTAATAACTAGGCTTGAGCATACATTGCAGAAACCCATGTATTTCTTCCTGGCAAATTTTTCTTCTCTGGAAATCTGTTATGTATCAGTTATTGTCCCAAGAATTCTGTTCAACATTTCGACACAGGATAGAAACATTTCTGTGCTTTCTTGTGCTGTGCAAATGTGTTTCTTTCTTATATTGGGAACGGATGAATGTTTCCTCCTGGCTGTGATGTCCTATGATCGCTATGTGGCCATCTGCAACCCTTTGCACTACCCATTGATCATGAACTCAAAAAAATGCACTCAGCTGGCAGCAGGCTCCTGGCTCAGTGGCATTCCAATTCAGATTGGACAAACCTGTTGGATATTTTCTATGCATTTTTGCAATTCTAATGAAATAGACCATTTCTTCTGTGACATACCACCCATTCTCAAGCTGGCTTGTGGGGACACTTCAGTGCATGAGCTGTCTGTCTATGTGGTTGTTATGGTGGTGGCTGCTCTCCCCTTTATACTGGTGCTTACATCCTACAGCAAAATCATTGCCACAATACTGAGGTTGCCAACAGCCAAAGGGCAGGCAAAAGCCTTCTCCACATGTTCTTCACACCTGCTGGTGGTGGTTTTATTTTATGGATCTGGTACCATTACATACTTGAGGCCCAAGTCTATGCATTCTCCTGGAACTGACAAACTGCTATCACTGTTCTATACCATTGTGACTCCCATGTTCAATCCCTTAATATACAGCCTCAGGAACAAGGAGGTGATTGTTGCACTGAGAAAACTAATATTCCAAAAATAGTGTCATGTGTTGGCATAGAATTTTTTTTCCTTTTAATGCACTTATTTTGAAATGTTTTCTTTCCATATTGAGAAGTCAATCACTTCCATCATATTTATTTATTTATTTATTTATTTATTTTTATTGAATATTTTCTTTTTTTATATTTCAAATGTTACGCCTTTCCCCATTTCCCTTCCAGAAATATAATACATTTTCCTCAAACTTAAATTTTCTTATACATTTTATTATTTAGAATGTATTAGGCAAGGGCTTCAATATTCAATGAACCATCTGAGCAAAAGTATTTATTTTTAAAAAATAAAATTTTAATAATTTATATATTTAATGATATATGGGTGCAATTCAAAGTTGGATATCCATATATTAAGGTTAATATGTAATTATTTCCCCAAATACTCATACCCGTATTTTCTGATAGTCTTCTATAGTTATGAAATATATAGAACAGTAACTACCAATAGAACTATAAAAATACATACTCATTGAATGTCAATAAGTGAATTATCAGTGAGTCTCTCCAAACCCTACTTAAAAATTCTGAAAAAAAAATAAATTGTATAGATTCAGGGTTTTTTTGAGTTACTTAGGGAAAGTTGAGACCTATATCCTCTTCTCTAATCAGAATGCAATGAATTTGCATACACACACAGCACTACAAACACTTAATATTTTTGTACATAGTTTTCTCCTTTGTTATTATAACTCTAGATTATATGAGATTCTGTTGTTATTGTTACTTTTTAAAACTACAACTCAAATGTCTATTCCTCTGCATCTTAATGTGTAAAAAAAATGATTTCTACGAATTTAAATGTGAACGAAGGTACATGAGTAATTTCAGAATTTTTTGAAGTCAAAACAATTATGTTGTATATACATAATATGCGCTATCATGCTTTTAACCCTCAGAAGAGGTAGGTTCTAAAATTATTCATCTTTTAGACTAATTTTTATGAGGAAATTGAGCATCAACCATCTTGCCAATACATTTTGATCTATCTCCTGTCACATTTCCAAAGTTGCAATTCATTTTAGAGGAGATTGTGTGTTTTTTTGCAGTGGTATTGCTATTGCTAAGTTGTGCCTATTGATTTCATAAACACCTATGTATCTGCACCCAAGCAGACTACTAATTAAATTTAATTGTTAAAGAACAACATGAAAATAAAGTATTTGGGAAGATGAAAATTGTCAGTAGATATGAAATGTAAGAGAGGATATTGGAAGTAATATGCTCTCAGTATATTGCATATGTGTATGAAATTGATGAAAATAATAAACTAAAACAAAAACTCATTTAAAAAGTTTTAAAGTCATACTTATTTTTGTATTTCTGCTTTATAATAAAGAGAAAATGCTTTTTCATTCATATGTTAATACAAAAATTGAGTAAGCACATTCACAACACCCAGGTATACATACAGTTTTACAGCAAATTGGCAATATACTTAAATAGTAAAACTTAACACCTAATTGTGAAAATAATTTGGGAAAGATATGTAAGTTGTGTTATCTAAGGTAAAATCAACTCACGATAGAAAATTATTTAACTGAAATGCTGCAAATCCTGGATAGTAGATTCTGATGATAACATTTTAAAAACACTCGGAAATGTTTGGAAACTCTTAATCTAACAAGGGACATGTTCACATAATAGTATTTACCTCAAAACTTTTAAATACAGATGGGACTATATAATAAATGAACATAAAATATTTGAATTTTACTTTACTCAAAGAGGTTTACAATGATCATAAAAATATATAAAATATGACTCCCATTATTAAACATTAAAATATGTATAGCCCCAATTAGTAAAACGTTTAAGACATTTTACTAAGTTTATTTTAAATTTATTTTATTTTAATGTCTATACCTAGGGATAATAAGTCACATATGATAGAACTCAAAATTGGAGAAATATAAAACTTTTGCATATTGATAATTTTCCATGTACATATAGAATAGCTATTTGTCTCTGTATCTGCCATTTAGTATCTTTACTTACATAAAATAGTCCTTACCCAGCATCAAACATCTTTCTCCCCTTTTTAATTATCATTCCATTCATTTATATTTCAAATGATATCCCACTTCCCAGTTACCTCCTCAGCCAACCCCCATCCCAGGTTATCCCACCTCCTGGTTATCCTTCCTCTATCCCCTCATCCCACATCTGCCCTCCCCCTCCCATTTGCCTGTATGAGAGTGCTCCCCCATCTACTCTCAGGAACCAAGTGTGACAGTGCCTGGAGAGGTCTGGCCAGTAACTGACCAATGCAGATGCTAACGCTTGGAGCCAACCATCAGACTGAACATGGGAACCTGGTGGGAGAGTTGACGGAAGGACTGGAGGAGCAGAGGGGGATTACAACCCCAATGAAAGAACAACATAGGCTGGCTTGATGACCCATTTCACCCAGAGACTAGACCACCAACCTCTAGGGTATCTAGAGGGATCCATGGCTTCAGATACATATGTAGCAGAAGACAGCCTTGCCTAACAGCACCAGGAGGCCAAGTCCTTGGTCCCAGGGAGGTTTGATGCATCAAGCATCTTAATCCTCTGTGTTTTTAAACTTTGTTTTATATGGTTATGTCTACATAGGGATCACGCATATGCATTCTGTAATTCACAATCATTGTGAAATGAAAATATATAATTCTGGTTGACATGACCTGATCATTAGTTATGCATAATACTGTCACTTTTTGGACCTTTAAATTTGAGAAACAGAGCGAAACTAACAAAGGAAAATCATCATCTCTGGTCTCCTGGGGATTGAACAAAAAATTGCTCTTTCTAGAAAGTCTGTCTTCTTGCTATCGTTTTGGAACTTCATTTTCCAGAAGAAATTGTGTATAGATATTCTGCATGCTTTTTGCAGTTTGTGCATACAAAAGGAATAATTTGCACTTTTTATTACCAGCAATTAATCTTTGTCACTTTCATAATGTATGGAATAAACATTTTGACTGGACCACAAGACCTGGAAAAGATAAAGTTGGGTTGCAGATCACACACCCGCCTGAACAATCCTAGATTGTGATGTCTTTTTTCTTTCAATGATAAAAACAATCAAATTAATGTTAAACTAATGCACTTCTGCTTTGTCACTATTTTAAAGTATATTCCACTTAATTCATAAATCAAATAAAGTTATAAGATGTTGATGTTTTCCAGTCTCATTTTACATAATGATTGTAAAACCTTTCAGGAAATTGCTTTTGTATTAAATGCTAATTAATATAAACTTCTGTTGTTGGTAACATGCATTAAATAATAAGAAAATGTATAGTACTGAGCACTAAATGCTTTATCTATATGACACATACTCTTCTCAATGGTAAGAGACTTTTTTTGTGGTAGAGAATTAAAAAAGACCACGAGAGCTAGAGGAAGTTGACCTCTGAAACAAACCGGTATTTTCTGGACATAACAAGACTGTAGCATATGTGAACTCATAGCAGCTGGGACTGCATGCACTTGCAAATGGTCAAACCAATGTAACTAACTGTATGCATCAGGGAGGGATCCATGAAGCCCCCCAAATATCTGAGATGCTATCAGCAATTAGTTGATGCTGGATGGAGAAAAAGTACATTTATTCAGTGATGTGGTGCCTACATGGCTGACTGTACTCAGCCTTATGTCTCTGAACCCTTACATACACAGGTAGCACTAACTTGACTCAGGGAGAAGAAGGAATGTTGTGTGTGGGGATGGAAGTGTGGTGGTGGGGAATAGTAAAAATTTGAGATGAAGAAATGTAGAGTGAATTTGATCAAAATACATTATATGCACGAAATAAATTCTTAAAATAACTTCTCTGGATATTAATTTTCTTTTTGCATCCAATTCTTTGAATGACAGGCAGAACTGATATCTCAATTAGAAGGTTGCATGGGAAAAGAGTTTATCCCAGGGTAGCAACTCTTACTATTTAAGGAATATAAAAAGTGTTTAATCTGAGATATTAGAGAAGGCAGCTAGCAACTGTTTCAAATAAACTTCACAAGCTAAAAAGTATGTTTGTCTTTCTCATTTTTGGTACAAGTAATAATGGTAAGTATTATATTGAGTCTAGAATTAAATATGTGAGTGTGAAAATATTTTTTGTCAAATTCATGTTTATTTGTACAAGTATATAGCATTTTAATACCAGAAAAATAATTCGATTACAGAGAATTAGATAAATATTTAGGGATTACATATTAAGAACTGATAAGGTTGACTTTATACACTTCTGGATATAATTATAAATAAAGTAGAAAGTATTCAGTTACATAGTAATCCTACGTAGGATTACTGTACATCATTACTACCATGTAGGAGCAATCTTTATCAATATCTTAATTTAACTCTCAAAATATATTAAGACAATAAACTGTTTAGGATATATTCAAATATTTTGCATATGTAAGTCTAGAGAAAGGATGTCTAAAGAGCTCAATTTTATATAACTGTTAAGGAAGTTAGAGGACGGATATTATTAGCTACTTACATCCTATGCTGCTTGTATTAAAAGGCTTTCTTTGTTTTCCATCTTGTTTTCCTACATTAGTCTTTTGCTTAAATTGGAGTGAGTCTGTAAGTGTGGAATGATTGTGAACCTACACAGCAGTGTAGACATAGCACAATCTGAACTTGAGACTCTTCCTTAGTAGCATCACTACTTAAGAAATTATAGATATCCTAGCAGCTCAGTTATCGGATGTTCTGAGGCATCTACTTATCGCTTTGCTCCTTATTTTGATTTTATCCAATAAATTAAAGCCATATGACTTCTGGAGTCAAAAAAGTCTGATATACTTGAGTAATGCTCAACCAGGATTAATTGTTCTCACAAATATGTATACTTTCTTTATGGTGACTATGTTCATAAGCATCTTTGTCAAATGTTTTTAACCAAAAATACAATGTGAATTTCTGAAGTCTCTGCTCTCTAGTAGAAGCACAGAATTCTTTTTTTCCTAAGCCAAACACAGATTTGTGCCCATTGCCAACCTAGCTGCTTTTCTGCATTACTTTGAGTCTTCAAGCTTCTGGCATTCTCTATTGTCACTATTGTAAGACAACATGGAAGATTTTTAAAATCTTTACCATAATTTTTTAATTAAAATTATAATATAATTACAAAATATTAAGAATATTTTATGTACTTTAATATTTTCTAGAATATCATCAACAAAAATTAAAGTTACATTTAATGCTTTGAAATGTGTTCTTTTATAATTGTCCAGACTTACAAATGTTAACAAATGATGATGAGCACTTTTACTCCCATAGTTAAGGACGTATTTTTATTTTACTATTATTCATAATTTAATAAGAACACAAGGTAGCTGATACCAAAACATATTACATGATATACTTCCACATGAAAGAACGAGAATGAAATATTTCTTTCACACTTGTGCTCCCAAATTTATGTGACCATTCACACAGGTAAATATATAAGATATATGTAATTTGCAAATGGTGTGGGTCAGAACTTCAGCTACAAATAATTGTTTGATGGTAGAGGAGAAATATTAATGTTTAACAACCAATTTGATGTATTATTATTTTATCTAGTAATTTGATAAATTATTATTGCAAAAACATTATTCAATGTGTTACAAATAAAGTGTAGAGCCTACTAAAACATTTTAATCAATATTGAGGAATAAAAATAAAAGAACAAAAATAACATAAGCCTTAATATATACTTGTGTACATAAAACCACACAGACAGAATCTATGATAACATAAACTGAATGGAAAAAGATAGCAGGATTCAAGAGGAGGTAAATGATTTAAGACAATCCCAATATTCACTCCCCAACAAAAATGTAAACAGAAATTATGTCTCAAGATGACATATAACTTACATTGGAAGGAAAATTCAATTTGAATTAAATAATATTTTATGATATTTTATGGCTTCATTTTACTTTTGTAGTATTTGAATTACAAAGTTCCACAGAAAATAAGCCAAGAAAATACACTTGGGACACCACAACAAAATTATAAAAAAGAATATTCAGAATTTAAAGGTACAAATAAATTATTAAACTTAAATTAAGGTATATTGTCAATGTAAATACACAATAAAACATATCTCAGAAGCTTCAAAGATCAAATTCTATATGGTTAGTTATTATGAAAATATAATTAATCATAGTTGTAAAGCAATTAAATTTAAGCTTCATTATTAAAAAAGGAAAAATAAGACTGTGTGCTCTCAGAAAAGCATACATAAAACAAGAGAGATTTATAGCAGAAGTGATGTGTATTTGTGATTTAACATTTTCCACAGGTGAAACAAAAAGAGTTTGAGGACATAGACAATGTTTCCACAGTGATGCAATTTGTGCTCATAGGATTTTCTGACCTGCCCAACCTCCAAGCGTTTCTATTTGCAGCGTTTTTTGTAGTTTATATAACTATTCTGATTGGAAATTTCCTCATAATACTAATAACCAGTATGGACCCTGCTTTGCAGAAACCCATGTATTTTTTTCTGGCAAATTTTTCCTCTCTGGAAATCTGTTATGTATCAGTAACTGTCCCAAGGATTCTTTTCAACATTGAGAAACAGGACAGAAGGATTTCATTGATGTCCTGTGCCACACAGCTGTGCTTCTTCCTTATTTTTGGAACTACTGAATGTTTGCTGCTGGCTGTGATGTCCTATGACCGCTATGTGGCCATCTGCAACCCTCTACACTATTCTTTGGTTATGAACCCAACAAAGTGTACACAGCTGGCAGCCATCTCCTGGCTTGGAGGCATCCCAGTCCAGATAGTACAAACCTGTCAGATATTCTCTATGCATTTTTGTAATTCTAACAAAATTGACCACTTCTTCTGTGACATACCACCAATTCTCAAGCTAGCTTGTGGGGACACTTCAGTGCATGAACTGTCTGTCTATGTGGTTGTTATGGCGGTGGCTGCTCTCCCCTTTATGCTGGTGCTTACATCCTACAGCAAAATCATTGCCATCATCCTGAGGTTGCCAACAGCCGCAGGGCGGGCAAAAGCCTTCTCCACATGTTCTTCACACCTGCTGGTGGTACTGTTGTTTTATGGATCTGCTACAGTTACCTATTTGAGACCAAAGTCTATGCATTCTCCTGGAACTGACAAACTGCTGTCTCTGTTCTACACCATTGTGACTCCCATGTTTAATCCCTTAATATACAGCCTCAGGAACAAGGAAGTGATTACTGCACTGAAAAAGTTAATATTCCAAAAACAGGGCCATGTGGACACATAAAACTTCCTTATTTTCTTAATCTTCTGATAACTCACTTATTGTGAATTGTTTTATCCCCATATTGAGAAGGTAATCCCTTCCATATTATAATACACTTTCCTCAAACCTAAATTTTCTTGTACAGTTTTTTCTGTTTAGAATTTTTAAGCAAGATGATGATCTTCAATGAACCGTCTTGGGAAAAAAGTAGTATTTATTTTTAAAAATAAAATGTTAATAATTCAAATTTTGTTCTAAATATATGTATACAATTCAAAACTTGATGTCCACATCTTAAAGTTAATGTATTATTATTTCCCGAGTTCCTCGTATCTATATCTTTGACAGTCTTCTATTATTCTGAAATATATAAAGGAATAACTACCAGTAGAAAAAAAATAATATATGCTTACTGAATAAGTAAATAGTGATCAGTTAATCAGTGAATCTCTCTGGACCCTACTAAAAAATTCTGAAAAAAAAATCTAAATTGGACATACTTGGTTCCTATTTGACTTTATTTATTTAAGTGATTCTGTTCCCTCTCCTATGGGATACTTCCAAAATAATACTACGGAGAAAACAGCCTTCAATCCAGTCCCCTAATTAGAATGCAATGACTTCTGTTATAACACAGCAGTATAAACATACTCAATATTTTTGCACATATTGTTCTTCTTTATTATTGTAACCCTAAATTACCATGACTACCTGTTATTGTTCTTTCTCTATAAAACTACAATTCAATTGTATATTTATTTTCCTCATGTTTATAACAATGATTTCTATGAATTTAAATGTAAACCCAACTGTATGAGTAATTTCAGGATTCAATGAAGTCAAAAGAGCTATGTTTTGTCTGCGTATATGTGCCATCATGATTTTAACCCTGACTAGGGATACTAAAATTATTCAGGTTTTGAAGTTGTATTTGGAAGGAAACTGAACATCATTTAGCTTATCCATACGTTTTAATCTATCTTATACCTGATTTCCAAAGTTACAACTTGTTTTAGATGAGGGTGTGTCTTTTATGCAGTTGTATTGCCATTGCAAAGCTGTGCCTGATCAGTTTATGAACTGCTACGCATATGCACACAAGTAGCTCAATTAAATGTAATGGTTAAGGAACAACATGAAAATAAAGTAAAATAATTGATAAGAGAAAACTGTTAGCAGATATGAGAGGAGTTACAGTGGCTAATGTAGATAGTAGGATCACAGTATATTCCATAAATGTATAAAATTGGTGAAAACAACTGACAAAAAATAAAATCATTTAAAAAAATTTAAAATCATATTTAGTTTTGGATTTCTGCTTCAGTATAAAGGATGATTTTTTTCCTACATATGACAATACAAAAGTGAATAAATGTACTCACTTCACAAGGCATATAAGCAATTTTATGACAAATTGGCAATATAGTATTTAATATTAATGACTAAAGCCATAAAAATAAAATGTTAAAAATATGTAAACTATGTGGTCTAAGATATAATCCACGAAAGGAAACTATCTAATTGAATTTCTGTCAAATTTAGATAGTTGACTCTGATGATAATTATTTTAAAAGACTGGGCAGTATTTACAAATTCATTATATAACAAAGGGAATACTCACATAATTATATTTTCACCTAACATTTAGTTACAAATGGGACTACATAATAAATGACCATGCAAAAAGTTTTAATTTTATACTTAACCCAAAGAGGTATATAAGCATTGTAAACATTGTGTAAAATATGGCTTCCATCATTAAACATTAAAATCTGTATAACCCAAATTGCTATAATGTTAAGGATATGTTCTAGTGGCTATGAAGAGGGGAGATTCAATCACAGATGATAGAACTAAAACTGGAGAAAAATATAACTTATGCGCAGTAATAACATTCAATGTGTATATATAGGGTGGCTATCTGTTTGTCTCTCTATCTATAAATCAGTATTTTACTTACATAAAATATTCCATAGCCTACATCAAACATCCTAATCAAACGTGTTTCTCAACTATGTTCTATATGGTTATGTCTACATAAAAGTTATGCTTATGCATTCTGTAATTCATAATCATTACAAAGTTAAAAATTGTTATTCTGTTTGGCTTGATCTTAACATTGATCATTCATGTGGTATTTGTCACTTGAAATTTGAGAAACAGAGGGATGCCAGAAGCAGAAAGTTACCTGTTCTTATCATCTAGGTGTTGAACAAGAAATTGTTCTTTCTAGAAACTCTTTTATCCTGCTATGGTTTTGGGACTACCTGCTACGGAAGAAGTTAGGTGTAGATATTCTGCATGTTTTTTACAGTTTGTACATATAAAAGTAAAAATGGGCACTATTATTATCAGTCATTACTCATCAACTTCTGTATAATGTCAGGAATAAAGAGCCCTGACTAGATCACTAGAAAAATACATTTTATTCAGGGATGTAATGCAAAATGGTTTTCTGCACTCAGACAAAAGTCTCACATATACACATACATCATATATGTATAGGTATACATATACAAACAAGTCTCACCACTTAAAGAATATAGTTAGTTTAAAATCTGAGACATTTGAAAAGACAGCAACTGTTTCAAATCAGCTTCAGAGCTGAGAAGACTAGTTTACTTTCTCATATTTGGTACAAACATAAAAGGTATGTATTATATTGTACCTAGAATTAGGTAAGTGTGAAATGATTTTGTCAAATAAAAATTTATTTTTACAATATATATATATATATATATATATATATATATATATATATATATATACCCTTTTAACTCCAGAAAATAAAATTCAAATGGAGAATAAGATATATTTTTAATGCTTAAATTTCTAGCACTGATTAAGGTAGACTTTATCCATTTCTGGATATTACTATTAAGTAATTACATGGAAGAAATATAAGGTGTTCAATGGTAAGGTAAATATGTAGTAAATATTTATATCATCACTACCAATACCTTCATTTAACTCTCAAAATGTTTTAAAGAAATAATTTGTTTAAGCAATATTCAAATACTTTACATATGCCAAGTCTAGAGATAGGATGGCCACAAAGGTCAATTTTCTATAACTGTTAAGGAAGTTAGGGGAATGAGATTACTTTTATCTATTTATATCCTATCCTACTTGTATTAAAATGCTTCCTTTGTTTTCCTGTATTAGTTTTTTTTCTTAAACTGGAATAAATCTTTAACTGTGCTGCTAAACAGCAGTATAGAGATAGCACAATCTGGACTTTAAGCTATTTCTTAATGGCATCACTACTTACTAAGTTATTGATATCTTAGCAGCTCAGTTATCAGATTTCTTATGAGAACACCTACTTTTTTCTTTGGTCATGCTTCTTTGAATTTTTTTTTCTGATAAATTAAAACTATATGAGCTCTCGGGTCACAAAAGTCAGATTTGATTTCTTGAGTAATGCTCCATCAGGATGCATTGTCCTCACAACTATGCAAATTTTCCTTATGGTGACTATGTTTGAAGAGGAGTTGTCAAATGTCTTTTAACCAGCAATAGAATGTAAGTTTCTGCTGTCTAATAGAAGCTCACAATCATTTTTTTGTGAGGAAATCAACTGCAGTGTCATTTCCATTGTCATGCTAGCTTCATCTCTACCTGACTCCTAGCCTCTGCCATTTTCTACTGTCACTACAGTGAGATCACACTGCAGATATTTCAAAATATGTACCATAATTTTCCAATTAAATTATAGTATAATTACAGGATTTTAAAAATATTTTAAGTAATTTACTATTTTTCTAGAATATTTTTAATCCAAATTAAATGTATGTTTAAATTGTGTTGAAATATGTTCTTTTATCATTGTCTAGATTTACTGGTGTTCACAAATGATAATGGAGTCCCTCTCCTTTTTATACTAAGCTACTTATTTTCATTTTCCTATTATTCATGACATATTGTAAAAACAAGACAGCTCATACCAAAAACTATACTAGTTATGATTTACAATGTATATAGCCATACTTCAAATTATTATCTGAGCATGCATCTATGCAAATACATGATGTATTTAATATACAAATGGTGTGTGTGTCAGAACTTCAGCCGCAAATAATTGCTTGTTAAGAGAAAACCTCATATGAAATAGGCAATTTGATGTATTAGTATTTTATCTAGTAATTTAATGAATTATTTTTGTAAAACAATAGTTTATATGTTACCTATAAAGATAGTGATGATTTAAATCTTTTAATCAATACTTACAATTAAGAAAGCAAAATCAGATATGCATGAATACATATCTGGGCATACACACACACACACACACACACACATATAAGAGAGAGAGACAGAGACAGAGAGGACAGAGAGAGAGAGAGAGAGAGAGACTTGTAACACTGAATGAAAAAGAAATAAATGCTAGTAGCAGGATTCATGAGAATTGTAAATTATATAAGACAATTAAGATAATCCCCAATTTAAAGTCTAAACACAATTTATGCTTCCTGATTCATATAACTTACATTGGAAAGAAAACTCAATTTAGGACTGAATAATATTTTATAGTATTTTATGGATTCATTTTATTTTGTTTTAGTGTTGAAATTACAAAATTTCCTAGAACACAGGCCTAGAAAACATCCTGGAAACATCACAGCAGAACCGTAGGAAAGCTTTTCAGATTTGTAGGGACAAATGAATCTTACAACTTAAAATAAGGTGTATTTCCAATGTAAATCCATAAGAAAATATATCTGTGAAGCTTAAAAGACCAAATTCTATGTGGTCATTTATCAATTATGAAAATATATTCAATTATAGTTTTAAAGCAATGGAATTTAAACTTCATTATTAAAAAGAAAAAAAACCTAAAACATGTGCTCTCAGAATAGCATACATAAAACTAGGTAGACTAAAAGGAGAAATGATGTGTATTTGTGATTTAATATTTTCCACAGGTGTAACAAGAAGAGTTCGAGGCCATAGACAGTGTTTCCATGGTGATGCAAATTGTACTCACAGGATTTTCTGACTTGTCCAACCTCCAAGGGTTTCTATATGCAGTGTTTTCTGTAGTTTATATGATTATCTTGATTGGAAATTTCCTCATAATACTAGCAATCACTATGGACTCTGTGTTACAGAAACCTATGTATTTTTTTTTCTGGCAAATATTTCCTCTCTAGAAATCTGCTATGTATCAGTTACTGTCGCAAGGACTCTGTTTAGCATTGAGATGCAGCACAGAACTATTTTCATTGATGTCCTGTGCCACACAGCTGTCCTTCTTCCTTATTTTTGGAACTACTGAATGTTTTCTGTTGACTGTGATGTCCTATGATCACTATGTGGCCATCTATAACCACTATCCTCTGGTTATGAACACAACAAAATGCACACAGATGGCAGCAGTCTCCTGGCTTAGAGGCATCCCAGTCCAGATAGTACAAACCTATCAGATATTCTCTATGCATTTTTGTAATTCTAATCAAATAGACTACTTCTTTTGTGACATACAACTAATTCTCAATCTGGCTTGTGGGGATACTTCAATACACAAACTGTTGGTTTATCTGGTTGTTTCAGTGGTAGTTGCTCTCCCCTTTATACTGGTGCTTACATCCTACAGCAAAATCATTGTCCCTGTTCTGAGGCAACTACTGGTGGTACTATTGTTTTATGCATCTGCTACAATTACCTATTTGAGACCAAAATCTATGCATTCTCCCGGAACTGACAAACTGTTCTCTTTATTCTATGAAATTGTGATTCCTGTGTTAAATCCTCTAATATACAGCCTTAGGAACAAGGAGGTAACTGCTGCACTGAGAAAGTTAATACTCCAAAATAAGGCCATGAGTAGGCATAGAAGCTTATTGTTTCTTTAATGTACTGATAACTTGCTTATTATGCAATATTTTATTTCCATAGTGAAAGGCTATTATTTTATAATAATGAAAATATTTTGTGTAGTTTATTCTGCTTAGACAGTGTTAGGCAAGATCAACTATCTTCAACCATCTTTGAAAAACATATTTAATTTTAGAAGAAATTTTTAAAAATCTCCATTTTCTTTAAAATATATTGGTAGAATTTAAATTCAATGTACATATGTTAAAGTTAATAGATAATCATTTATCTAAGTCTTTATACTATTTGCTAACTATCTTCTATAATTCTGAAGTATATAGAGCAATAATTACCAATAGAAATAGTATAATAAATGCTTATTAAATAAGACAATAAGTAATGAATGAATCATCAATGAGTCTTTCTGGACCCTACTGAAAAATTCTGAAAAAGTCTAAATTGACTCATTTCCTATTAGTTATATAGGTGATTCTGATTGCCTGAGGTATAACTCGAAATAATACTAAACAGAAATCTGAGACTTACATCCTTTCCCCTAATTAGATTGCAATGACTTTGTGGTATCATGGAGCACTACAAACATCTTCAATATTTTTTACACATTTTTCTTCTTTCTACTGTAACCCTAGATTAAGTTACTGTAATATTTTTTGATCTTGTTACTCCTTTATAAAGCTCCTATTCAAATATGTGTTTCTCTGCCCCCCTCATTTTTACAAAAATGATTTCTATGAATTTAAAAGTGAACTAAAATGTATGAATAATTTTAAGATTTACTTAAGTCCACAGAGTTAGGTTGTGTCTGCATATATGTGCTTTCTTAATTTTAACCCTGACTAGGGACACTAAAATTATTCAGTTCTGAACTGATTTTTATGAGGAAATTAAACCTCAATTGGAATACCCAGACATTTCGTTTATCTCCTACCAGATTTCCAAAGTAGCAACTTGTTTTAGAGGAGGTTTTGTCTTTTTCTACACTGGTGATGCCATTGCTAAGTTGTACATGTTCAGTTTATGACACCCTATGTATATGCAGACTGAATTAAACTTAGTGCTTAAGAACAACATGAAAATAAAATGATATACTTGGGAAAAATTAAATAAGATATGACTTTCATTGTTAAACACTAACATCTATATAACTCCAACTAGTGTCATTTCAAAAATATACATTAGTGGCTATACCAAAGGGAAAATAAGTCACAAATGATACAACTCAAAATTGGAAATGTATATATAACTTTTTCATATTGATAACATTCAATGTGTATATAGGATGGCTATCTATTTTTCTCTGTATCTACAACTTAGTACTTTATTTACATAAAATATTCCTTAGCCTACATAAAGCCTCGTAATCTTTTGTGTAACTCAACTGTGTTCAATATGGTTATATCTACATAAGTGTTAATGCATGTGCATTCTGTAATTCATAATAATTACAAAGTATAAAACTATCACTCTAGGTGACTCGATCTGATCATGGATTATATGTGCGGTATAGACAGTTTATGGAACTTGAAAAACAGTAATGTTAACAGCAGAAAATTGTCTTCTCTGGTCTTCCAAGGATTGAACAAGAAACTGTTCTTTTTAGAAAACAATTCTGACTTTCTGCTATGTTTTGGGGGATATATTTTACCAATGAAATTGTTTATAGATATTCTGCACACTTTTAATGTTTGTACACTTAAAAGGAATAATTGGCTCTGTAATTACCATCCATTCCTCTTTCTCGGCTTTGTAATGTGAGGAATATAGATCCCTGACTGGATTACAAAGCACGAAGAAGAAAAAGTGTGGTTGCAGATCACATATCTGCCTCAACAATCCTAGTCTCTTTTTTTCAATGATAAAGGAAAAATTTCTTTTCATACTAATGCACTGCTGATTTGTCACCATTTTAAAGTATATCCAACTTAATTTTTAAATCATGTGAAGTCATAATATATTGATGGTTTCAAGTGTCACAGTACTCAATGATTGCAAAAATGTAGAAGCTAAACACCGGAAAGAATGGTGCATCTCTCAAGGATCATCTCAGGAACTCTTTTTAGTATTAAATGCTAATTAATACAAACTCCCATCGATAGCAACATGCATTAAATAGGAGAATGTATAGCACTTGGTACTAAGTGAGTTATCTACGACACACATACTCTTTTCAAGGTTAACGGAGTCTTGTGGAAGTGAGAGATAAAAGACTGTAATACCTAGAACAATGTCATCTGAAGCAAATCAATATTTTCTGGACACAACAGGACTGCCACTTCTGGGAACTCATAGCAACTAGGACAGCATGTATAAGACTTGCACAATGTAAAGCCAATCTAAGCATTAGTATGGAACTGGGAGGCCTCCATGAAGCCTCAACCCTTTTTGACTGAGATGCTATCAGCATTCAACTGGAAACTAAGACATTTTATTCAGGGTTGTGGTATATAATATTTTTTGTACCCATTATGTGATTTCTATACCCACATATATACATGTGGCATCTTGAGTTAGGGAGAAGTAGGGGCATTGGGTGTTAAAAGTGAACTGTGGTTGTAGGGAAGGGGAAAATAGGAAAAGAGGAAATGCAGAGTGGATTTGATCAAAACACATTATATATGTTAATGAAGTTCTTAAAATAACCTGTCTGCATATTATTTTAGTTGTTGTATATATCTCTTTGAGTGACAGGTAGAATTAATATCCTAGTTAGAATTTTACCTGGGAAAGAGTTGATCCCCAGGGTAGCAACACTTAGTACTTAAGGAATAAGTAGCTGCTTTATAACCTGGAACATTTGAGAGGGAGTAAGCAACTGTTTCAAATAAACTACATAAACTGAAAAGTATATTTTTCTTATTTTTGGTGCAAGCAATAATGGTAAGTAATATAATGAGCCTAAATCAAGTATTAAGTGTGAAATGATTTTGTCAAATACAAGTTTATTTGTGCACGTATATACCATATAAATAACAGAAAACAAAATTTACCAACAAAGAATTAGATAACTCTTTAATGCTAAATTTTAAGCACTGATTAAGGTAGACTTTATATGTTTCTGGATATAACGATTATGTAATCACATGGAAGAAATAGAAGGTGCTCAACTGTAAAGTCATTTCATGTAGTAAGAATTACTATCATCATCACCAACCTCTTCATTTAACTCTCAAAACATATTAAAGAAATAAATATTTAGGAGATATTCAAATATTTTACATAAGTCAAGTCTAGAGATAAGATGTCCACAAAGCTCAATTTTATATAACTTTTAAGAAATTTACAGGAAGGATATTATTAATCAACTTATGGCCCATCCGGCTTGCATTAAAAGGCTTTCTTTGTTTCCCATCTGGTTTTCCTGTATAAATATTTTCCTTACATTTAAATGAATCTGTAATTATGGAATGGTTATGCTGCTTAACAGCAGTATAGAGATAGCACAATCTGAACTTGCAACTCTTTCTTAGTAGCATCAATACTAAATTATAAATATCCTAGCAAGTCAGTTATCAGATTTCCTATGAGGTCATCTACTTATTGCTATGCACATACTTCTTTGTTTTTTTCTGATAAATTAAAACTTTATAAACTCTCGAGTCACAAAAGTCAGATTTGATTCCTTGAGTAATGCTCCATCAGGATACATTGTCCTCATATTTTCCTTATGGTGACTATGTTAATAAGAATCATTGTCAAAAGTTTTTGACAGTGACACAGTATAAGTTTCAAACTTCGCTGTCTAATTGGAGATATTTTTAAGCCCACCATAATTTTATTTTCATTGTCATCCTAGCTTCATTTCTACATGACTCCCAATTTCCTAGCCTCTGCCATTCTCTATTGTCAACACTGAGAGAACACACTGCAAAATTTTTAAAATATGTACCATAATTTTCTAATTGCAATAATAATATAATTCTAGGATTTTTAGAAAATTTAAATAATTTGCTATTTTTCTAGATTATTTTCAAAACCAAATTAAATTAACGTTTGATGTGTATTGAAATATGTTCCTTTATCATTGTCCAGACTTACAAGTATTAAGTTAACAATGGTGGTGAGGTCTCTCCTTCTTATTTCACTTCTTATTATGTGAAACATAGTAGGAACACAAGGTAGTTCATACAAAAAAAACACATGATATAGTACTTATGAATGAATTACATCCAGAGATGTAATTCCAAACATTATACGAGCATGCACACAAATATATGTGATGTTTAATGTCCAAATAGTGTGGGTCATAACTTCACCTACAATTTCTTGTTTTGTGGGGACGCTTCTTATGAAAGAGGCACTTTGATATATTAATATTTTGTCTAGTAATTTAATAAATTATTCATACAAAACAATATTCTATGTGTTAACATTAATTATAGTGATAATATTTTCATAAATATTGAGTTAAGAAAATTAAAAAATTAAGATAAGAATGAATACATATGCACACACACAACAAACACACACACAATTACATTGGTAACACTGACTGGAAAACATCTGTTGATACGAGAATGACAAGATAAATGATTTAAGACAATCCGGATACTCACTCTTGAAAGTAAAATCAAAACACAATTTATGCCTGCTGATTTCCTTAACTTTAACAGAAGAAAATTTCAGTCTTGAGATAAAAAATATTTTATGATATTTGATAGCATAATTTTATTTTTTAGTATTAAAATTACAAAGTTACACAGTACAGAAACCTAGAAAACACATTGGAATCCCCACAGCAAAACTATAGAAAATATTTTTAGAGTTTGGAAGTACAAACAAATTATACAATATAAAATAATGTGCACTTCCAATATAAATCCACAATAAAATACTTCTCAGAAGATTAAAACACCAAATTATATATGGTCATTTGTAAATTATGAAAATATATTCAATTACAGTTTTAAAGCAATGAGACTTAAGCTTTACATTATTACAAAGAAAATATCAAAAATGTATACACTCAGAAAAGCATACATAAAACAAGAGAGACTAAAAGGAGAAGTGATGTGTATTTGTGATTTGACATTTTACACAGGTAAAACAAGAAGAGTTCGAGGACATAGACAATGTTTCCACAGTGATGCCATTTGTGCTCATAGGATTTTCTGATCTTCCCAACCTCCAAGGGTTTCTATTTGCAGTGTTTTCTGTAGTATATATAATTATCCTGATTGGAAATTTTCTCATAATCATAATAATCAGTATGGATCAAACATTACAGAAACCAATGTATTTTTTTCTGGTAAATTTTTCCTCTCTGGAAATCTGCTATGTATCAGTAACTGTCCCAAGGATTCTTTTCAACATTGGGACACAGGACAGAAGAATTTCATTGATGTCCTGTGCCACACAAATGTCATTCTTTCTTGTTTTTGGAACTACTGAAAGTTTGCTTCTGGCTGTGATGTCCTATGACCGCTATGTGGCCATCTGCAACCCTCTGCTCTATCCTCTGGTCATGAACCCAACAAAGTGTATACAGCTGGCAGCAGGCTCCTGGCTTGGAGGTATCCCGATCCAGATAGGACAAACCTGTCAGATATTCTCTATGCATTTTTGTAATTCTTACAAAATAAACCACTTCTTCTGTGACATACCACCAATTCTCAAGCTGGCTTGTGGGGACACTTCAATACACGAACTGTCTGTCTATGTGGTTGTTATGGTGGTGGCTGCTCTCCCCTTTATACTCGTGCTTACATCCTACAGCAAAATCATTGCCACCATCCTGAGGTTGCCAACAGCCACAGGGCGGGCAAAAGCCTTCTCCACATGTTCTTCACACCTGCTGGTGGTACTGTTGTTTTATGGATCTGCTACAGTTACCTATTTGAGACCAAAGTCTATGCATTCTCCTGGAACTGACAAACTGCTGTCTCTGTTCTACACCATTGTGACTCCCATGTTCAATCCACTGATATACAGCCTAAGAAACAAGGAAGTGATTTTGGCTCTGAAAAAATTACTTCCTAAAGCATATTACTAATCAATTTTGTCCTTTTGAAGTATAGATTGTAACACAGGTTTTAGATAAATAACTTAGCTCTATTCAAGCTTGCTTTGAGACTGTAATCACTCCCCACTTATGTATATTTTGACCTCAGATATTATGAAATTTTGTATTATTTGTATATATATATGTATATATATGCAAATCACCTATATTCAATGATCTATACCTGAAAAAATTTTCTTAATAAATATTTTTAATTTGTTTGTCTTCTCTTTGTGCATACATATACAAAGTGTTTAATGTTATTGAATATGCATTATTGGTAATAGAACATTACTTACTAAGTATTAACATTTATAGATTTTCATCTTTGGTTCCGTACTTTAAAGAACCACATTTATCAAACATAAGTTATGATAGAATAATTATTCCACATTTAAATGCGTGAACATATAAATGTATTAGTCTACCATGAATTATACTAGTAGCTATATCTATATAATTTACAGTATCAATAGTATCAATAGTTGTTGTAATATAATAATTTAACTGCCCATGTATTGATGTAGATTACATATATGTTAACACTGAAAGAGAAATTGACAGGCATACTCTCTTCCTCATCCTCATGAAACTACATTAAATAACACTGTATTTCTACACTGCTTGAATGTTTTATCTTTGTACATATTTTGGAATTTTTTAATATTTTATCAATATAATTCATCATATTTCATATATTACCTAGTTACACTACAAAACACACTCCTATTCTATCATCCATCCATCCGTTCATCTATATATAAATATATATATATATATGAACATTTAAAGAAAATGAAGTCTAGAATTTGAAAAACAAAATGAGATATATGAGGTTTGGATGGAGGAAAGGGAGAAAAATATGATGAAATTATATTATAAATTCAAAAATAATTATAAAGATGTGTAAGCACTTGAAAGTGAAGTCAGCTGTTTGATGTTTTTCAGGTCTTTCATGTTCCCCTAAGTCTATACTGTTGCCTTATTCTGCCCATACAGTCCTCAGACTTCTAACCATTGCTTGCATTTCTTATACTTCTAAATTCGTATACTGACAGTATCAAGGGAAATGGACACCAAATAATAAGACCATAAACTTCCAAACATTCGACACTAGTTTCTCAAGTTAGTAATTCATGGAGAAAGATTTTTTGGATCACTTTAGCTTTGCTTCCTTTTTAGCATTAGTTATGACTGTAATCCTAGGTACCACAGTAAAATTAAGTGCATTGCACAGTCATTTTTCTGTGTCATCTAATCAATCTAATCATTTGCATTCTGCATATTAGTGTTATGGATTCTGTTTATTTATGTCTTGTTATACCTAAAAGTTCATATGTATGTACAGCTTGTTATTTATTGTTTTATGTTTCAATAATTTGCCATGAGGAGTATGAGAAAGTGTGGGACTGTGTAAGGGTATCCTGGATCATGGTGGATCAGGTGTCTAGAACCCTGAGACTCTGTAGATTCTGGGCGAGATTCTACATGAGAACTGGCAGGATTTCGACGCCCCCCCAGAACCCAGGATCCTGAAAAAGCAGTCACAGTCTCTATAGAATTACTACATAGACCAGGCTATAGGCCTCAGGCCCTAGGGATTTACATACTAATGAAGGCCAGAGGGCAGAGCAAATTAAACATGCCTCCCCCAGATCCTCCACCTTTCTCCCTCCCTATATAACTCCGGACTGCCCTGAGTTTTTGGGGGTACGCCTAGATCCATCTATTATCTACCATGACAATAAACCTTTTTGGAACCAAGGACTTCCTCCTGTTACTGGGGCCTGCTGCCACCAAGGCCCTCAGGCTGCTGGAATCATAGGGTTTTCTCCTGAATGTGGGACCCGCCACTGCCGTGGAAGCCCCTCTGGGGCCACCGCGCAGCTATGGCGGCTTCTTACATTTTCGCCACAAGAAAGATTATTTCAATGAATAAATGTATTGCTAGACATCCTGCTTATAGAAGCAACTTTTGTGTTCTTTGATTATAAATGAAGGATAAAATACTTATGAGTCTGAGTTTATTGAATGAGTTCATGTAAAAGAATTTTTGTATTCAAGCATAGGGTGAGTAATTAGGAGGGTTTGTGATAGTGTATGTATGCAAGTGGTGAAGTCCCAAGAGAGTGTTCTGTTTTCTAATTCACATGTACCTTACTTGAAAACACACATAATAAACCAGGAAAAAAAAAACTATGATAAGTGCTTGATTAGCAAAAATACTGAACTGTTGGCTATATTTTGAAACATGTTTGAAACATTAATCAGTACTACTTTATCTTTAAATATTTTAAGATTATCATCATTATAAAAAAAGGGATCATGTACTATATTCAACTACCCTTATGGTTTGCTTTTTTTTATTGGATATTTTCAACATTTACATTTCAAATGTTATCCCCTTTCCCAGTTCCTTCCACCCTTAAACCCAATACCCCATCGCCCCTCCCCTGCTTCTATAAGGATGCTCCCACACTCACACACCCACCCCGCCTCACTGCCCTCGAATTCACCTACAATGGGGCATCGAGCCTTCACAGGACCAAGGGCTTCTCCTCCGATTGATACCCCATATCCTCTGCTACATAAGCAGCTGGAGCCATGGGTCCTTCAATGTGTACTTTTTGTTTGGTGGTTTAGTCCCTGGGAGCTCTGTGGGGTCTAGTTGGTTGATATTATAGTTCTTTCTATGGGCTTGCAAACATTTCAATCCTTCATCCTTTCTCTAACTCCTTCATTGGCGACTCATTGAGGACCCATGGTTAGTCCAATGGATGAATGCAAGCATCCAACTCTGTATTTGTCAGGCTCTGTCAGAGCCTCTTAGGAGAGAGCTATATCAGGCTCCTGTCAGAATTCTCTTCTTGAGTCTGGGTTTGGTGACTGTATATAAGATGGATCCTCAGGTGGGTCAGTCTTTGGATGGCCTTTTCTTCATTCTCTGCTCTATACCTTGTCTCCACATTTGCTCCTGTGAGCATTCTGTTCCCCTTTCTTAGAAGGACCAAAGTGCCCACACTTAGTTCTTCCTTCTTCTTGAGCTTCATGTGATCTGTGAATTTTATCTTGGTTATTCTGAACTTTGAGGGTAATATCTACTTATCAATGAGTGCATACCATGTGTGTTCTTTTGTG
This sequence comes from Grammomys surdaster, assembly GCF_004785775.1. Classification (NCBI taxonomy): domain Eukaryota; kingdom Metazoa; phylum Chordata; class Mammalia; order Rodentia; family Muridae; genus Grammomys; species Grammomys surdaster. Next base: position 1,038,534 of record NW_021620163.1, on the reverse strand, counting down.
ATTGGCTTACCTCACTCAGGATGACATTTTCTAGTTCCATCCATTTGCCTAAGAATTTTATGAAGTCATTATTTCTTAATAGCTTAGTAGTACTCCATTGTACAAATGTACCACATTTTTTGTATCCATCCTCTGTTGAAGGACATCTGGGTTATTTCCAGTTTCTGGCTATTATAAATCAGACTGCAATGAACATAGTGGAGCATATGTCCTTGTTGTATGTTGGAACATCATCTGAGTATCTTCTGTATGACAAGAACTTTAAGTCTCTGAAGAAAGAAATCAAAGAAGATCTCAGAAAATGGAAAGATTTTCCATGCTTGTGGATTGGCAGGATTAATTTAGTAAAAATAGTCATCTTGCCAAAAGCAATCTACAGATTCAATGCAATCTCCATCAAAATTCCAAATCAATTCTTAATAGGGATAAAGAGCAATTTGCAAATTCTTTTGGAATAACAAAAAATCCTGAATAGCAAGAACTATTCTCAAAAATAAAAGAACTTCTGGGGGAATCACCATAACTGACCTCAAACTGTACTACAGAGCAATAGTGATAAAAACTGGATGGTATTGGTACAGAGACAGGCAGAAAGATCAATGGAATAGAATTGAAGATCCAGAAATGAACCTAGACACCTATGGTCACTTGATCTTTGACAAAGGAGTTAAAACCTTCCAGCAGAATAGGACAGCATTTTCAACAAATGGTACTGGTTCAACTGGAGGTCAGCTTGTAGACTAATGCAAATAGATCCATCCTTATCCTCTTGTACGAAGCTCAAGTCCCAGTGGATAAAGGACCTTCACATAAAACCAGATACACTGAAACTAATAGAAGAAACGGTGATGAAGACCCTCGAATACCTAGGTACAGGGAAAAAGTTCCTGAACAGAGCACCAATGGCTTATGCTCTATGATCAATAATTGACAAATGGGACCTCATAAAGTTACAAAGTTTCTGTAAGGCAAAGGACACTGTCAATAGGACAAAAGGCCACCAACAGATTGGAAAATGATCTTTACCAATCCTACATCAGATAGAGACTGGGAGCGCATAGGGAGGGACCCATGACTCCAGATGTATATGTAGGGGAGGATGGCCTTGTTGGACATAGGTGAGAGAGGACATCCTTGGTCCCATGAAGTATGGACACCAAATGTGGGGGAATTCGAAGGTGGAGATGTGGGATGGGCATTAGGTGAGGGCACATCCTCATAGAAGCAAGAGGAGGGAGGATGGGATAGGTGGATGCTGGGTGGGTAGGGGGGAATGTGGTAAGGGAATAACATCTGAAATGTAAATATAATATCCAATAAAAAAATTGCAGGCAAGCCAAATGTATGGAATAGCCTGGGCCCAGGGAGTGGCACTATTTGGAGTTGTGGTTGTTGGGAGAAATATATCACTGTGGGGTGGGCTTTGAGAGACCCTCCTTCTAGCTACCTGGGAGTCAGTCTTCTGTTGGTCTTTGGTTCAAGTTGTAGAACTCTCAGCTTCTCTAGCGCCATGCTTGTCTAGAAATTGTCATGCTTCCTGCTATGATGATTATGGACAATGAATTGAACCTGAGAACCTATGAGCCAGCCCCAAGTAAACATTGTTCTTAATAAGAGTTACTTTGTCATAGGTGTCTCTTCACAGTGATGGAAAGCCCTAAGACACCAAACTTACATACAAATGAATAATGGATTGAGAAAGAAGTAAAATGATACCTTTTGCAGTAGCCTAAAATAATATAATATATGTTATGGTAAATCTAGCCAAGCAATTGAAAGACTTGTATGATAAAAACTTCATGTTTTGAAGTAAGAAATTGAAGTAGATATCAGAAAATGGAAAGATCTCTTATACTCATCAGTGTGATAAACATAGTAAAAATGTCCATTCAATCAAAAACAATATAGACATTTGATATATTTCCCATCAAAATATCAACACAATGTTTTACAGACCTTATAAGGATTCTCTTCAACTTCATATGAAAATACAACAAAAATAAAAAAGGAAACAAAACAGAACACAACAATATCAGGACAGCTAAAACAATCATGAACAATCAAAGAACTTTTGGAGCCATCACCACCCCTGATTTAAAGTTGTACTACAGACATATAGTAATAAAATCTGCAGGATATTATTTTGCAGTCAGATTTAATAATGAGATGATGGTGCAAGATAGATGACTCTGTGTTTGAATACACATCCTGCTCTTCCAATAGATCCAAATACTGTCTCTCTATTTCTACAACTCCAGCATAAGATTCTGTTGGCCAGTGAAGGCATTCTTAACTGTATACTCATTACTCCTAAGACATATACACACACAGAATAGTGGATGGAAAGCTAAGTGGTTAAAAGCACTAGTTGCTTATGCTGAGGGCCTATATTCAAATCAAAGCTTCTACCCAGCACTCACAGTTACATGTCACTCCAGTTCCACAGAATCTCTACATATTTGGCTACCAGGCAAATCCAAGGTGCACAGGCATATATGCAGCAAAACTTTAAAAATGCATTGGATTATGTTTTTACAGAATTTGACATTTGATGAGTCCTCTTATTTACATATTTGTATGAAATATTATAAGATAATTTTAGAGATAGTCAAATACACGTGTACAAGAGAGCAAAATGTAATATATATATATTTTCCCCTGAACTACCTCTTTTCCTTGTATAAATCTTTACTCATATCCATTAAAGTATATATATAATATATATATGTATATATATTATATATAAGCTAAATATATACATTTATATATATTTACCTTATATATACATACTCATTTATGCATATATTATATATATTAATGTATATATGCACTACATATATACTTTACCATTATTCATTATGATTACAGAATACAGTTGATTGTTTAAATGCCCCAGGGCTTTAGATATTTAACACACAATCACATGGGACTGTGTTACCTCTAATTGTTCAAATTTTATTCTCCTAGGTAATTATACAGTGAAAACCTCTAGTCTCCTGTTTCCCAATGCCTTTAGGACATATATTTGTGCCAAATTTAGAACCAGTGTTTAATTTTTGAATGTTATGTTCTGTCTGGTATTTTGTGTTTGTATTAGAGAGTGGCTAAACTTCATTTAAACCACCTACTAAATATACTGCAGATGAACATTCTTCCAGGGCTATATCTATTGTTTATAACTAGTAAGCAAGAAGATTTCAGTACCTGATTAATCTTAACAAAGAATTTTTGAGTAAATGCATCATTCAGAACCCTCTGTATTTAGGTGAGTTGATTCTGTTCTGTTATTTCATTCACATGAGAAAATGAGGCCATAGTGCTCTTTACAATGGGAAGCCAAATTTGTGGGTCCCCTAAAAGCTTAAATCCAGCTTTCTTCTTCAGTGAAGAATTGATGTTTTCTGTGAGTCAGTCAAAGAAATAAACATCTTGGAATAATAGTAAAATCTTCGGTATCATAACTCTGTGCAGGTAAGTGAGAACCACAGGTTTTGTTTGTTTGTTTGTTTGTTTGTTTGTTTATAAAGCCAGAGTTTGAAGTAAAATATGAAGTCATAGACATATAATCTCAGAATTTTAAAGTTGAGACTAGAATGTCAGGGTTAAAAATTCATTCTTGATTGAGTTCCAAATTTGTGGCAAAGTGTGGCTACATAGTTATTTGAAGGCCAGTTTAGGCTACATACAAGCTGGTATTAGAAAACTGAAATAGCAAAAACAATATTTTGTGGTAGTAGAGAAATGGCAAAAATTTTGTTGGATTTGTATGGAGGAGACAAATATACTGTGTAATATCTATCACAGAGAATGATTCAATAATGCATGAGGATATTGAGAAACATGAGAAAACTTGTCAAATTAAATATGTTAGTTATATCAGGGTGTCAAATATTCCAGGGTTTAAAAAGAATGTATTAGCCGGGCGTTGGTGGCGCACGCCTTTAATCCCAGCACTTGGGAGGCAGAGGCAGGCGGATTTCTGAGTTCGAGGCCAGCCTGGTCTACAGAGTGAGTTCCAGGACAGCCAGGGCTATACAGAGAAACCTTGTCTCGAAAAACCAAAAAAAAAAAAAAAAAAAAAAAGAATGTATTAGCTTTATTGAGACTGAATATGTAGAGTCTGGTGGTTTCAAAAATCAGAACAATATAGATTTCATGTTTCATTTCAAAAGAAAAAATGGAATTTTTTCTTTTTTTATTAGATATTTCATTTATTTACATTTCAGATGTTATCACCTTTCTCCATCCACCCTCCCCCCCCCATTCTTAAAGTCATGATTGGCAGGTTAGCATGCTTATGTACATTACCCTCAAAATGTCACATAAAATATTTTTACTGGATAGATTTTTCTTTGACAATATCATACATGCACAGTGCCTTTGTTTACTCTCTTCACTATCCTTTCTTACCTCAATCTCATCTCTGTCACACTTTAGACAAATTTATGTTTCCACATTCTACAATTTTTATTTTATTTTATAATCTGTATATCCAGTTTTGGAACTATGTACTGGACGCTGATGGACTACTTATTTTGTATCAAACTGAAGCAGGTGATTACCTTTAACCCTGAATACAACAATCATTTATAATTCTGCAAGGAGTAGAACTGTATGAACCTTTATGTGATCCATGAATACTGACAGCTTCAGTTTGTACAGAATCAGTTCAAACAACGTTAGCTATACTTGCCACATCTGTACTGTGCCCAGAAAATAGTATTTTCACCCTGACTTACAGTGTTTGTTACAGTTTTTCTGTTCCTTCTTCCATAATGTTTCCTGGTCCTCCAAGACATTCTATGTTCATGTTCAAGGATCAACAGTCATCAGTCCATTATTCTGAGTGTCTTGAGGATCCATGAACTTCTTAATTCACTGCAGTGATGTCTATTCTTAAGGAGGATTGTAGCCTTTGGTAGAATGTTTTAAGTAGTATGGATGTGCTTGTGAAATGAGGCAAGACTGTAGGGATGACATTGAGAACCGATGTCTGTTACAGTGGACTGTTCAAGAATTGCTGTGGTTTTTCCAATATTGTTTCTCTGGGTTGGAGGCTATTGTGATCCTATGAAAGGATAATGAAAATGTGGAGGAGAATCTAAAAAATGATGCTATTCTTTTTTAATGTCTAGAAAATATCCTATGACATCTACAGCATAGTTCAAGAGGAAACAGTTTTTTCTATTTTCTTCCTAAGTGTGTACATTCGTGTACAAATTTCTGTAGGCTTGACTAGAAGAGATGTTTGCTGAAACTTTGTACCTCCTGTGCATCATACTACAGTTTACACATCTTCAGTTCAAACAAATTTATCTTATAATTATTTCATTTTTAAGATTTAATTTATTTTATGCATATACATATGTTTTCATAAATGTATATCACATGTGTGAGATTGATTATAGATAATAGGTTAGTGTATCCTCTTCACTGGAGCTAAAGATACAGGGAGATGTGAGCTTCTACTCATGGGTGCTGAGAACAGATCTGGGGTCCGCTGAAAGTACAAAAAATCTTTTAACTGTGGTTACACTTTGGTGTCTCTACCAACCCATTTTATTTTTAATGTTGTATATTAATAAATTACCTTTTTTACTATTGAAGCAATGAGTAGTATCATTTAGAAGTACTATGCATTAATTTTAGAAATTCTATGTTTAGGCAATTATCCTGGGTAATGCTTCAAACCTTATAATAGTGCTATAGTACTTTTTGGCTCTTCTTTGATTTTATGTCTGTTATTCATATTCTAAACATCTTATAATTTAAAGGACAATTTTACATTACCTATTCTTTTAAATCTATTTGTACACTAAAAATCTAGCATACATTTTTCTGATTATATTATTGAGTAATATAACATTAATCAGAAACATACCTTTAAAATTCAAATGAGTATAAAATTAACAAAAATATTGTATACACTGACACAATATAGGTCCACAATATAGTTTGAAAGTATGTTTGTCATGTACAAAAAGTATTATAGGATAAGTAACCCTATAAACAAGTAGTCAAACACCAAATTTAGAATATTGAATAAGGATAACATTTACTTTTCTATTATGTTGTTGTTTTTGTTGTTGTGGTTCTTCTTCATCACCTTTTGTTTCTCATTCTTGTTCATGTTCTTTTTATTGTTTTTGTTCTTGATTTTGTTCTTCTTCTCCTGGTTCTCCTCCTTCTTTTTTTTTAAATGTTTTTGCTGCTGTTGTTGTTCTTCTCCTCCTCCTTCTCCTCCTCTTCCTCCTCTTCCTGTTTTTCCTGTTCTCCTTGCTCTTCTTTTTCTGCTTGTTCTTCTTGTTCTTCTTCTTGTTCTCACTCTCCCCGTCCCCTGTCCCCTGTCCCCTGTCCACTCTTCCCTGTCCCCTGTCCCCTCTCCCCTGTCCCTTCTCCTCTCTCCCTCCCTCTCTCCCTTCCCCTCTCCCCTCTTCCCCGTCCCCCTCCCCTCCTCTTCCTCCTCCTCCTCCTCCTCCTCTTCTTCTTCTTCTTCTTCTTCTTCTTCTTCTTCTTCTTCTTCTTC
>NW_021620163.1:931153-1031998 GCF_004785775.1 Grammomys surdaster | reverse complement strand
TCTTCTTCTTCTTCTTCTTCTTCTTCTTCTTCTTCTTCTTCTTCTTCTTCTTCTTCTTCTTCTTCTTCTTCTGTTTCATCCTGTAGTGTACTCATGATGCCCAATTGTGATGCTAATTCTAAAAAAAAACTTTCATATTTTTACTTTAAGCGTTGATTAATAAGGGTGACCCAAATGTAACTATGCCTATTTTCTTTGAAAGAACAATTATAATACTTTGGTATTCATGCAAGCTAATTTTATAATTTCAAATTCACGCAAGCTGATATAGGGACCATTTTCAGGAATTTAGTTCACAAATGATAGTAGATTCTCCTTTTATTTAGAATATGCCTTGGTAAATTTTGACTTCCCTAATCCTGTTTTAATGATCTTTACAAAATTTTAAGCTGAAAATGTTGTTTCCTATATATGTGCTATTAAATAAAATGTTAAAAATGTAATATGTCTTTTTCAGTCATATTCTATAGAACCCATCAGAGTAAAACTATTTCTGCTCTTCTCTACTATAGACATTAGTTCTGACTTTGGCAGGTCACCTTTTTTTTTCCATAGCATTCAAGAAAACAAGACATCTGGAGTGACTTTCATCCTCGTGGGCTTCTCAGATTACCCATACCTCCAGGTGCCCCTGTTCCTCCTGTTCCTGACCATATACACAGTCACTGTGCTGGGGAACCTGGGCATGATCGTCATCATCAGGCTCAGCCCTAAGCTCCACACTCCCATGTACTTTTTTCTTAGTCATCTCTCCTTTGTGGATTTCTGTTACTCCACTGTTGTCACACCAAAACTCTTAGAAAACTTGATTGTGGAAGACAGAAGGATCTCCTTCACAGGCTGTGTCATGCAATTCTTCTTTGCATGCATATTTGTGGTGACAGAAACCTTCATGTTGGCAGTGATGGCCTATGACAGGTTTGTAGCAGTATGCAACCCCCTCCTCTACACTGTGGCTATGTCACAGAAGCTCTGCTGGTCCCTGGTAGCAGCATCATACACCTGGAGTATAATGTGTTCCTTTATATTCATATATTTTATGTTGACCTTGGTCTTCTGTGGGACCAAGTTCATAAATAACTTTGTGTGTGAGCATGATGCCATTGTTGCTGTATCCTGCTCTGACCCCTACATTAGTCAGAAGGTCATTTTCATCTTTGCTACTTTCAATGAGCTAAGCAGTCTGATGATCATTCTCACCTCTTATGTTTTCATTGTCATCACTGTCATGAAAATGCCTACCACTGGAGGGCGCTACAAAGTCTTCTCTACCTGTGCCTCCCATCTCACTACCATCACCATTTACCATAGCATTATCATCTGTCTTTACTGTGTTCCCACCACTAAAAGTTCTTGGCTTCTGGTCAAGGTGGCCTCAGTCTTCTACACAGTCATCATCCCCATGCTGAACCCACTTATATACAGTCTCAGGAACAAGGATGTGAAGGATGCAGTTAAGAAACTAATGTGTTCTTCTTTGTCATCATAAAATGACCATCAGTTGGTCATTTATTTTAACATACTGGCTTTCATTCTGAAAAGCAAACAGACCCATTTAATTCCTTTTTAGAAAACATTTCTATATCACCCTATTCTCATATTTAGTATCATAACTTCTAAATTATAAATAATAATACAGATTTATACCCATATTATTTAAATTAAAAATTTATGTAATTATTTTATGAAATTATTTCAGTGCTAGGGAAGATATCAGTATAATTTATACATAAAAAGTTTTAAATGTTTTGTGTAATTTTGTTAGAAAAATTTTGAAGTTTGAGCTTGAAACAATTAATATGAATCTATGGCTATGGAAATTTTTTTTTTACATTGAACTACATATAGACTATTTTTGCATTGGAAATTATTTATTTGAATAAATAAAAAATATAATTCCCTTCATTTTCTTTGATTTCCCGTGTGGGACTGTATCTCACTATACTAAGATATTTATACCTGGCTGCCCTACTGTCTATCTCTGCTTTGCAGCTACTAGGAATAAAAATATCTATCACTATACCCAGAATTTTTTTCTCTTATAAAGGTTAGAAGTACACTGGAAATTTATATTTTATATTATAAATTCTATTTGTATAGGTAATTGCAAACAAATATTTACTTTAATAAATATGAATCTATGAGTTTTTAATATATTTTTATTTTAGTTTTAAATATATTTAATGTACTACTATCTCTTCAATAAAGAGGTCTCCAAAAGACATACAAATTACTGATACTTTTTAATGTTTATCATACTTAGACACAAGAAAATAATTTAAAACTGTCTTGAGCTTTCATGTAACTTTAAGCATAATAACTTATATGTAGAAAACAAAGAACAACCATGCTTGGAATGATTATACTTGGATACTTGAAAAGGGGAACATTTATTCACAGTCATAGGGCATATAAACTGGTACAGACACTTTAGAGTGGAATGTTGAAGTAAAATTAAAAATACAGTTTTCTCATGTCTCAGATATGCTACTCCAGAGTGTGTTCTAAATACTCTGTATCCCCCTACAACCTTACTCATTGGTTCTCAATGATCATCTAGTTAAAAGGGTGAGTTTATGGAGCCACTCTAGATGTTCAACAATATGTGTATTGACAAGTTCATTAATAAGTTAATTGTAGTACATGAATAAAATTTTATTTGATTAATCTATAAGGATAAAATTGTGAAATTTCCAAGAGAGTAGGTGAAACTGGGAAAGTATACTGCATCAAGTGACTTAGTCCTAGATAAACAAATGCTGTGAGCTCTTCAATGTATGCCTACTATTTCTTCCAATGCTTACAATACTTTTTTTAAAAAAAAAGTTAGTGTAACTGTCAAGGCTAGAAAATAAAAAAGCAATTACTATGAGATGAGAGATGAAAGAGACATAAAAGTAGGGGATAGCAGAACATGTGATATTCAAGTAGCAGAGAGAAATATCATGTTTATAAGGCTTAAATGGGAACTGGCTGTGGGAGTAGAAGAAAGTAAAGGGTTGAATTAGGGTTTAGAAAAACAATAGAATATTTAAAAGGGGGAAATGGAAATGTCCTACTTTGTGAGTATACTAAGATTGTAAAAGTTCTAGATTAATAATTAAAAAATTAAATGGAAGCTCTAAATATGACTGGATGTCAAAACTGCCAGGAGCCAATGGTTATTAAGTAAATATCTCAGTATCAAATGCAGAATACCACTGTGAGAGCTGATGGTCAGGAAACAAGGCAAAGGGCCTCGCAATAGAACAGGCTATTGGTTTCCATCAGAATTCTTTCTTAGCATGCTCTTGTTACATATACATAATACTAGGCTTGTTTGGCAGTGAAAAATCAAGCTGACTGTTATTTGGCACTTTCTGCACTGCTGCCTGATATTTAGAGTACAAGAAGGCTCTATCTAAGCTGATAGGGAGAAAAGTCATTAGGACTCCCACACACCTTAGCATAGGTACAGCAACGATTTTCCTAGAAAAACATGTCTAGTATTGTAATAGGAACATGGCTCCTATGGGTTTCACCAAGCAAGTTTTGTTTGGATTTAAATCATGCTTTACAGAAGGACACTCATGCTTAATATTGTATAACGTGTCACAAGCCTATGGTTGGCTTTGTCATAAACCACAGGAAAGAATTTAATACTGCTGTTTTGGATAAATAGACATGGTGTCCTATAACATTCTAAACACCCATCTTTATACCTGTATAGAAATGCTACTCACAGCCTTTATCAGTGAAGAGTATTTTGTAGTTGACAATAGATGTTGCAGAAACAGACTGTATGTATAAATATAGACAATATTTGGACTGGTGACTATGGACTGGTGATCACTAAATAGAACTTCATCCCTTCCAAAGCTTGAGGAACATTTTAAGGGAAGTGTAGAAATCATGTAAAAACAAGAGATTTTTTGAAGAATACTGTGAATCCATACATTTTGGAAATAATATAGAATTTGCACTCATGAACATACTGTATCTGTGGTTATTTTCACAATGCTAGCACAAGATTTGAACCTTTCTTCTTTCATTATATCTGAAGGTAAGTTTCAGGAGCCTACCCCTGACTGACTGATTTGAAATAAACCAACTAACTGTGGGTGAGGGAATATCAAGGCCTATAGTACTGATTTGTGTAAAATAGCAGACTGAGCATGTCAGTTAGCAGCATTTTGTCTTGGCCTCTGCTTCAGTGCTTCCAGGTTCCTGCTTCATTTTATTCCTTCACTTGCTTTAGTGATGACCTGTGAAGTAGAAATGTAATCCAAATATCCCCCTTTCTTGTCCAGCTTTGTTTTTTGTTGGTAATTCATAGCATTATAGAATAGCAAGTAAGATGGGCAAATGATGAGATTAGAGAGGAGATTTGAATGTCAGTATGTAGTTAGACGGGAGATTTTTGAAGATCAAAAAGAAAACTGTTTGTAATTGTAATGTTTCAACAAAATATATTAATTGATGTTTGGAATGATAAAACAAGAATCAGATGTAATATGAAAATAATAAGACAATTTTTTACCTATTTAATATTAGTAATATTTTCTAATGTTATTCTTAAATTAATTTAGTTATATTCATATGTTATTACCATATATTGTACATAGTAATGGGTTGCCATATTTTTTATTTATGAAAATAATAAATTTTTATCACATTAACACCCTAATAGTTTCTCTTGTTGCTTTTTGAATCCTACTGTTGCCAATTTCTTTTCAGCATAACTTGACATTCCCTTATTATCTTCTAGCAGAATCCTTTCAACAACTTCAACATCCATATCCTAAACTATGATATATGTTTTATTCTAAAACAAATGAAAACAATAGCAATTAGAATTTTTCTAAGGGCTCTTAGATTAATGTTAGACACTAGGGTCATAAAATACCTTTACAAATAATTTTCCTCATGTGTGAACATTATTGTCTGTTTTCACCTTAAAGATTTGTTGTGATAGTAAAACAAAACAGTCAAAATCACACTTTTCTTAGATTTTGGATATATAGATTTAGATATAGATATAGATATTTGACTCAAAGTCACATGCAATCAAGAAATATGATCTCTCTTTTTAAAAGTTTTATTTATAATTGAGATGTTTATATGTGAATAGGTTAAAAAGAATCAAATCTACTCTATTATAACATAATACATACCATGACATACCATGACTTTGTATTTATTTTTCCTAAATGAATGGCTTTGTTTGGACACAATAGAAGATACGTCCAGTTCTACTGCTACTTAATAAGCCAAGGCATGTTGATATAAGTGGGAGACCTCTCATTCTCTGTGGAGAAAGGGAGGGAACATAGGTGGAGGAGAGGTGAGAGATGAGGAATTGGAGAAGAGATATAGGATACTCCAATCAGGATTTAAAAGAAATTAATTAATTAATTAATGGAGAAAAGAAAGAGTACTGAACAGTGGTTGAACAGGTGGTTAATACTGAAAATATACATAGAACTCAAAAAGCTAAACTACAGAAAAGCAAATAACCCAATTAAAAATGAGGTACAGAGCTCAACAAAGATTCTCAAATGCCAGAGAAGCACCTAAAGAACTGTTCAACATTCTTAGTCATCAGGGAAATGCAAACCAAAGCACAATGGCTAAGCTCAAATCTCAGGAGACAGCAGACGCTGGTGAGGATGTGGTGAAAGAGGAACACTTCTTTATTTCTGTTGAGATTGCAAGCTGGTACAACCACTTTGGAAATCAATCAACATTTTCTCAAAAAAGTTGGAAATAATTCTACCTGAGGACTCAGCTATACCACTCCTGAGCGTATACCCAAAGGATGCTCCCACATCTAACAAGGACACATGATCCTTTCTGTTCATTGGAGCTTAGGAGCAGCCCATGTTTGCTTTTTGGTTGATGTCTCAGTCTCTGGGAGCTTCCAGGGCATCAGGTTAATTGATACTTAGTCTTCCTTTTGTGTTTGCCATCTCCTTCAGGAGGTTCAATCTTTCTCCTGACTCTTCCATAGGTACCCAAACCCTCTGTCCAATGTTTATCTTTGAGTATCTGCATCTGCCTCAGTCAGCTGTTGGGTAGAGCCTCTCAGAGGTCTGCTATACTAGGATTTATTGTGAAATCACAACATAGCATCATCAATACTATCATGGATTGGTACCTTTCCATCCATGGGATGGGTCTCAAGTTGAGTCAGTCACTGGTCAGCCATTCCTTCAGGCTCTGCTCCATATTTCCTTGGCATTTCTTTTAGATAGGAACAATTCCAGGTCAAAAATTTTGTAGGTGGGTTGATATGCCCATCCCTCCACTGGGAGATCTATTTTACTACTTGAGGTAATCTCTTTAGGTTCCATGTCTCCATTGTTAGGCATTTTAGCTAGGTTATCCCCCACCCCGAATGAAGGAGCTGAAGGGGATGGCAGCTTCATAGAAAGACCAATAGTGGCAACTAACCTAAACCCCGGGGAGCTCCCAAATACTAAGCCACCAAGCAAAGAACATACACAGACTGGTCAGAGGCCTCTGACACATTTGTAGCAGAGGGTTGCCTTGACTGGCTTCAGTGGGAAAGGATGTTTCCAATCCTGTAGAGACTTGATGTCCCAGGAAAGGTGCCCTAGGGAGGACACCCCTTCAGAGGTGCAGGAGAGGGGAGAAAGGGTGAAGAACTCTGGAGGCTGGGAAGGGGTACAATATTTAAGATGTAAATAAATGAAATAAATAATTAAAAAAGAAAAAGAAAAAGCCTTGGAGAGAGCAAGAATTCAACGCACATACCTAAACACATTGAAAGCATTGTGCAATAACCAAATAACCAACATCAAATTAAGCAGTTCCACTAAAGTGAGGGGCAAGACAAGGCTGCCCACTCTCTCTATATGTATTCACTACAGTACTTGAAGTTTTAGCTAGAGCATCTGAACCAAGGGATACAAGTTGGAAAGGAAGAAGTCAAGGTCTACTTATTAAAATGGAATTTATAAGTAAATATGTGATTCAGAGTCCTCTTTATTTGGGTGAATTGATTCACTTCTGTTATTTCTTTCAAATGAGGGAATGAGTAACTTGACATTCTTTACAAGTAAAAAACAGATTTGTGGAAGCCAACAACTTTAAACTCAGCTTTCTTATTTAAAAAAGAATCCTTAGCACCATGAGGAGAGCAACAATACCAACCAACCACAGCTCCCAGGGTCTAAACCACCAGCCTGGGAGCACTTAGGGAGGGATCCAGCGCTTCAGTTGAATATGTAAGAGTGGAGGGCCCTGCTGGGCATAGGTGGAAGAAGAGAACCTTGACCTCATGAAGGCTGGATGCCCCAGGGGCTGGGAATTTTGAGGGTGGGGAGGTGGGGGGGGTAAATAGAGGTTACATCCACAGAGAAGAAGGAGGAGGGGTGAGGGGATCGGGGGTTCCAGGGTGGGTGGGGGATGGGGTAAGAGGACAACATAGGAAATGTAAATAAAACATCCAATAAAAATTAACAAAAAAAAGAATCCTTAGTATCATAGCATGATTAGCTCATGGTCTTATAAAGGACATTTTCTTGGCTCAGTCAAAGAAAGAAACACCTTAGCCATAATAATACAATCCAAGTTATCATAAACTCTGCAGGTAAAATCAATAGTGTTGTTTGTAAAAGTAAAATTTCATGTATAATATGATACTCTCAGAATTTGAAGATAAAGGCTAGAAATTGAGGATTAAAAAGCCAATTTTAATTGAGTCTTATGCTTCCTGTAATGAGTGACTACATAGTTATTTGAGGGCCAAGGTGGATTACACATAATCTGATGTCAGAAAAGAATTAAAGAAGCGAAGAAACAGTATTTTGTGGTATAGAAAAATAGCAACCATTTTGTTGATTATGTATGGAGGAGACAAGTATAGTAGGCAAAACCTATCACAGAGAATCATGCAATAAAGCATGAAGATATTGAGAAACATGAGAAAAGTAAATGTGGTCATTAATACAAGTTGTCAAATATTCCAGGGTATGAAAAGAATATGCCAGTTATAATATGAATGAGTGTATAGTGTTTAGTGGTTTCAAAAAGTAAGAACACTATAGATTTCATGTTTCATTCCTAAAATGTCTGGAATTCTAATGTCATGGCTGGCAGGCAGACATGATTATGTACATTATTCTCAAAATTGTCACATTAACATTTTCCCTGGTTAAGGTTGTTCTTGGACAATATCATTCACGTGCAGTGTCTCTGCTTACCCTTATGATCTATCCTTTCTTACATCAGTCTCACCCCCTTTACTAATCACATTGGCACAAGTCTGCCTGCCCCCCCACTGTAGGATTCTTTTTTTATTTTATGAAATTCTGCATATTCATGAGTTTGAAGCTATACAAAGGACCTTGATGGTAGACTCATTTAGTACTAAACTGAAGCAAATGATTACCTTTAACCCAGAATCCATCATTTGTTTATAAATCTGCAAGCTGAACCTTTATCTGATTCATGAGAATCAACATCTTCCATTTGTGAAGAACCAGCACTAACAATTGTAGGTATGCTTGCCACAGCTGTACCATGTCCAGAAAACGTCATTTTTATCCCTTGTTACAGTGTCTCTCATGGTCTTTCTGTTCCTTATTCCACAGCGATTCCCTGTCCTCCAGGATGTGCTAATAATAACCTTTTCAGGGATCAGCAGTCATCAGTCTATTATTCTCAGGATCTGGAGGAGTCATGAGACTCTCAATTCACTATTTATTGTTCACTTCAATGACTTCTATGCTTAAGGAGGATTGTAGCCTTCGGTAGAATGTTTTAAGTAGTATGGATGTGCTTGTGAAATGCGACAAGAGTGTAGGGCTGGCATTGAGACCTGATGTCTGTTACAGTGGACTGTTCAAGAATTCTGGGGTTTTTCCTACCTTTCTTTGGGGGGTGTGCGGTTGGAGTCTGTTGTAATCCTTTGATAGGACAATACAAATGTGTAGGAGAATCTAATAAAGGATTTTATGCTTTGTGATTGAGTGTCTATATAATATCCTGTGACATCTACACCATAGTTTACAAGAAAATGCTTTATCTATTTTCTTCCTAAGTGTATACTCTTATAAATATATAAGTGTCTGTGGACTTGATTATCAGAGATGTTTAGTACTTAAATTGTGTATCTCCTGCATATCATACTACATTTTACATACACTGTCCATAACAAATAGACTTTATGACTAATTTTATTTTTAAGATTTATTGTATTTTCTACATATGTATATTTGTGTCTTCATGAATGTGTATCACATGGTTGAGGGTGATTATGGGTAATAGGCAATAGCATCATTTTTAGGAACTCACGTTTTTGACAATTGTCTTGGCCTATACTTTAGACTGACCAAAATTCTTTTTGGTGTCTTATGTAATTTTTTGTCTTATTCTTATCCTAACATTGCTTTTAAACTATTTCTACACTACAAGATGAGCACTTTGCTCTGATCACATTATCATGAATAACATAACATTAATTGAAGAAAGAGTACACATGGAGGAAGCCATGGCTCCAGCTGCTTATGTAGCAGAGTATTGCCTTATCTTGCTTGCATCAACGGGATGGGAGGCCCTTGGTCCTGTGGAGGCTGCCCTTTGAGCTGCTTGTGTTTTATGGTGGTGCCTTTTGGATCAAATATTCTCTAGTTTTGTGTCTTTCTTGAGCCATTTGATTAATGTTTTTTACTAGATGCTGAATCATATTAACTAGATGCATTCTAAAAGCATACTGAATTTCCTGTAAGACTTTTATAATTTATTATTTTAGCACTCAACATAAATCATTTATCTGGGATAGAAAAAGTACACTACCCACAACTTTTAGTAATGTAGAGTTCTGAAACAGCAATTGAGAAAATAATAAGTAAATCAATAACTGTAACAACATTCTAATAGCATTCTAATTTTAATTCCTTTAAAAGTTATCCTTTACTGATACTTAATTGTATTGTATATATGTAACACAACTTCTTTATCTATGAACCTGTTGTTAGACATCTAGAGTTGCTCCATAAACTGCCTCTTTAGAATAGAGGATCGATGGGAATAAATAAATCTTATAATTAAATTCATCGAAGGCTTTTGGATGGTTCTGATTAAATGTTAACCCTTCACACTGGGTCTTCTGCATTATGCTATTGATATAAAGTTACCAACTGACTATATAGATATATTTTTCAAATATAGTATATCATTTCAATCTATTAAATATCACTTATATACCCCCCCAATTAAGGTGTATATTTACAAATACAAATTTAAATGGAGTTAGTATCATATCACAGGTTATAGTTTTATTTATATGTTTTATTCACCATAACTTTCTTTTTTAAATTTTTATTTTTTATTTATTTATTTATTTATTTATTTTATTTTCAGACAGGAATATAAATTTTAGGCTAGAACAAGGAAGTAGGCTTCAGACATGAAAATCACCTTGGGGTAGGACAGGGAAGTAGGCTCAGATACTTTGGTCATCCTGATAAGCCCTTAGAAACAATTATGACGTGAGTATTCACTTAATTGGGTTTAATGCCTTGCTTTTTCTTTGACTATTTGTGTTTATATTCTTGCTTGTTCCTTGATTATTTGCATCTATTTTATTGCTAGACCCTCAATCTAGAACTGACCTTAATACATGCATGTAGTCAAATAGATAAATAAATAAATAAATAAATAAATAAATAAATAAATAAATAAATAGGTTATAGATTTAGATAGCCAGGTCCCTAGCTGCTTTTTGTACTTAGCTGAGGGAGGGCTCCAAGAACTAAAGTCTAACAGTAACTTTCGACTAACATATGTGGAGCAAAGGATTATTATCTAGACTATTAAGTAAATGAAAAAAATCGTATTCAATTGAGAGTTCTCAAAAAGACATACAAGTTACTGAGAAATAATTTTTAACATGTTCAGCACTCTTAGTTATCAGAACATAAAGAAATTCTCTCTCACTTCAGGAAGAAATATCAGATTTGGAAGGCTTAGGATGGAATGGATTGGGAAGGTAAAGTGTGGAAATATGATTTACCAAACTAGGAATATAGGATAATTTATGTGGAAATATACTTTTTATATGTATGTTACAACTTCAATGGAAAAACAACCTTTGGTTAATAAAAATAAGTTTGAATGGAGATACAGATAGATAACAAGACTGTCAGAAGAAAACAGTTATTAAATGAAAATCTCATGATCATATAGAATTACTCTTTGTCTGAATTGGTGGTCAGGGAAGACTATAGAGGATCTCACATTCATACAGCTTATTGATTTCTGCTAGAAATATATCTTAGGATGCTATCACTAAAAATACTGCACAAATAGATTGAAGGACAGTGAGAAATTAAGGAGTCTGTTAATAGGTATTTTCTACATTGCTGGCTTGTTTTCACAATGCTAGAAGACCCTATCTAAGCTGGCAGGGAGAAAAGTCATCAGAGCTCCCACACACCTGTGAACTGTATGTAGTACAGCAATGATGACCTTTCTCACAAGATATGACCACTGATGCAAGACTGGCATGACCCTTATAAGGTTAATCAATCATGTTCTGTTTGTACTTAATCTTGCTCTACAGGAGGAAACTTTTACTTAATACTGTAAACTCTGTCTAGGGGTCTAGGGCCTATGGTTGGCCAGGTCATATTTAACAATGATTTAGGTACTGTTGTTTTGGCTAAATAAATGATGTCATATTCAGTTCTGAACACCTATCTTTATACCCACATATTAGTGCACCTCTCAGCTTTTATCACTGAAGAGTCTTTCTGGAGTGGACAACAGTCATTGTAGAAACTGCCTATTTTTTTTTAAATGTGGGTAGTGTGACTGTAGAGTGTTCAGGACTAGAAATAATACCTTTCTTTTCAATGTTCAAGTAACATTATAGAAGAAGAGTTGGAAAGAATTTAAGAGTGAGGAACTTTGAAGGAATGCTGTGTAACCATGCCTTCCGAATGTAATGTAGGATTTGCACTTATGAACACTGCCTTGGTGGTTATTTTCAAAAGAATACCACAAGATTTTGACCCTTACACTTTCATTATGTATGAGGGAAAGATTATGGGCAGTTAGTTATGTGATTCTTTTTTTTTTTTTTTTGCAGCATGACCCCAGCCAGTTCTGAGGCTGAAGGCAGGTTTGTTTAATTCAACTTTTCTTTTAAACCCTTTTAATTACATGGAAGTATTTAGGTCAGTTCTAGGTTGAAGAACCAACAATACAATAGAAACAAACAGTCAAGGAACAAACAAGGCAATATACAGAGTCCCATGAACACCCTGTGATCACTCTCAGGATCCTGTTTCTAAGGGCTCATCAGGATGACAAAGTAGCTGAGCCTATTTCCCTGTCCTGGCCTACAGTCATATTCATGCCTGAGGATTACTTCTTTGTTTTAGCCTAAGACTTAGATTCTTGACTGAATTTACTTCTCTGTTTTAGCCTAAAAATAGACTACTGCCTGAACTTACTTCCTTGTCATGGCCCAAAGTCAGATTCTTGTCTACAGCCCATTTCCTGTCCTTGGCCAATGTAAGATTCCTGCCAAGCAGCCCCAAAGGCTCCCCACATCTCCCCCCTTTATATTATTTAACAAGACTGAGCCTGTTTTAGGTCATTCTGACAGCAACCCCCCCCCTTAACCGTCATCGAATATGCATTATCAAAAGCAATACACTTCTGTCTTAGCTTGGTAAAGCGCTTCAGAAGGTTGCCGATCATTGGCTTGCCAGCCTATTAAATTTGGGGGTCCATTCTTAGTTTCAAGCCATGCACTTTGGCTGCCAGCATGTTGATGTGGTTAAAGACAAGCTTTAACATAACGAACAGGAATAAAAGTATCCCCAGGACAAAAAGGGCTAGCATGATCAAGCTATATATGCCATTCTTGAAGCTTGACCAAGATGGAAACACTGACATCAGGCCATGAATAATTCAATCAGCAGTATCTGCTGGATCAAAGCTAAGTGGAGCAACATTCTTTAAATTCACAATCTCAGTGTGCAAGGCTAAAACATCCAAAGAGGTGTTAGAATTATGCCAAATACCCTGCAAGTGTCTTTGAACCTTTTCCCAGTTATAGTAGCTGTCATTGTAAATTTTAGCAGTAACACAAATCCATTGGTATTTGGTATGGCACTCGAGATGGCTCCTTTCATTTAAACTCTGAACCTCCCCAGTAATATTAATAGTACCATAAAGAGCATCAATCCATTGTTCCAAACGTCTATCTAAATCCTCTTGAATATTCAGAATATTAGTAACATATTTTGCTAGATGATTAACAAATGTAGCTGTCGCCAGGCGGTGGTGGTGCACGCCTTTAATCTTGAAGATCCCCGCAGAGGGGAGACCCTCACTCAAGTCTCGGGAAGTCGCAACCACCCAATAATCTGCTCGAGACACCATGAACTGGAGCAATAGCGAGGTTTATTCGGGCATGTGACAGCTAGCTGCCGGTCAATTCGTTTGCTCAGGCTGGAAACAGGAATCCCATCACCGAATGCATTAAAAGTCACAGTCTTATTATAAATTGTTTCCCCTGTCCAAGGAGACCCAAGAAGTTGAGTATTATTACTGGTCATGAGAATTTCCAGTCTGGACCATACTGCTGGATGTATCAGTGGTGGGTCAGGAACATAGGCCCAGTGGACTTCACTGTGTGGAGGAATCATCTTCATCAGTAGGGGTATCAGCAGGAAGATGGGGTTGATCCATCTGTTGCACCAACCTTTCTGGCAGCCACCAGGCTCCATTTTCTTTCTGTGAAAAAACACAAATGTAACCTCATCCCCATATGAGTACAGGGTCGGGTCCATGCCATTGGTCTGTCATAGGATCCTTCCACTTTACTGAAGCATATGTAGTAGAAATATGAGGATGCCAAAAACGCTCAGCAGCTGAACATTCATGAACATCCAAATTAAAAAAAATTTAGAATAAAAAGAGCATGATTTAAATAATTTTGTGGTGAATGGGGGTATAATTCCCCCCATTTATTTTGTGAAGGTATTGTTTTAAAGTTCCGTGAGCTCGTTCCACAATACCTTGTCCTTGAGGATTATAGGGTATCCCAGTAATATGGGTAATATTAAATTGTCGACAGAAACTCTCAAATGCTTGACTGCAATATGCAGTTCCATTGTCTGTATTAATCTGTTTGGAAACACCCAGTATAGAAAAACAATGCAGGCAATGATTACATTTTTAGTTGCTTCTCCTGTTAAAGCAGTTACAACTAGAAAGCCTGAAAAGGTGTCAATAGTCACATGTACATATTTTAATTTTCCAGTGTCAGAAATATGAGTAACATCCATCTGCCATAATTGATTAGATATGAGTGCTCGAGGATTAACACCATTATGTGGTACAGGAAGAAACTGAGGACATTCAGGACAAGTCTTTACAATTTGACGTACACATTCTCTACAAATACCAAATTGTTGTTTCAAGCTATGACTATTTTGATGATGTAGAGAATGAGATTGTACGGCCAATTGTTTCTGTGTAAGGCCTATAACCTTCCTGGTAAACAAATCTGCTGTGGCATTGCCCTCACTTAGGGGTCTGGGCAGTACAGTATGAGCTCTTAGATGTCCTACAAAATAAGGAACTGTACATTCCCTTAAATTAAGTTGTATTTGCATAAATAATTGCAAATTTTGAGAATTAGTATCTAAAAAAGGAACAGTTTCAAGCAATTGTAAACCATGAGCTATATATTGGCTATCAGTATACAAATTAAAAGCTTGGTTTTTTAGCATTTCAAAAACAACAGCTACAGCACATAGTTCAATTATTTGTGCTGAAGCAGGGGGAAACTCAAGAGAATGAACATGTGGTCCAATCACGTATGCTGCCTTCCCATTAGATGAGCCATCTGTAAACACAGTAAGTGCATTTTCTATGGGCTGCATGTATAAATTTATAGGAAATACAACAGCATGCATAGAGGAAAACAGTAACAACTTATCTTTTGGATAATGATTATCAATTTTGCCTGAGAAGTTTGCACATGCAATAGGCCAAATATCAGTATTCTTCAATAACCAATTTAATTTCTATTCGGAATAAGGAATAAACATTTCATCTAAAATACTTTCAGGATTCTATATTACAATCCTGTATTAACACTGCAACAGTTTCATAATAGGATGTTCAAACTTTACTTGTAGATGAAGATGAATTCACATTAATGGTCCCTTTTGCCAAACGACTGCTGTGGGCGCATGAGTAGCAATAACTCAAAACAGCCAACAGTTGATCATAGTCTGATGTACCTGTTGATAACTAACAGCTTATTCTACTTTCAGCAAAGCTGTTCCTCCTTCATCAGTTAATTGTCAAGGGGAATTAGGACTTGCATCACTCTTGAGAATATCAGAGAGGTTCAAGTTCTCCTATGGTAAACTTAAGACGAGGTTTTATCCAATTAATATCTCCTAACAACTTTTGAGAATCATTAAAAGACCTTGTCACCTGCGGAACCCAATAATCATCGTCACAGATTTTTCTCAGAGAAACAACAGTCAGCTCCTTACCATATAAGTCAAAAATAAACCCTTCTGGCCCCTTTAAGAGTTGCTTTTATAGACAATGAAACCATGGCAGGGCTTCTTCAGCTGTGCTAGACTTCTAACTACAAGTGCAGGGCTTCAAAGGCCAATTGAAACTGTTTTTTATCTTTGCTTTTTATTTTTACTTTTTGAAACTAGTTAAAAACTGAATCAAGGGCTGAACAACCATCAGATAAAGTTTTAACCATTTTTCTTTTAAACATGAAACATGGAACATTCAAGCAACGAAATAAAAAACAAACAACTGACACAAGTGGGCATTGGTGTGCCAAGTACAGACAACAGACAAAGACATCTAGGAGCCAAAGAGAAACTCAGGACGTCTCCTGAATTTCCTCCTGTTCCTAGGAGAGCTCTGAAACAGCCTTTCCATTCTTTTTTGCTAACACAGCTCAGAGAGAGGACAACTGCTTTTCTGGAACCCTTTCTTTCTCTCTCTCGTATTCAAGATCTAGCTCTTCATCTTGTTCTTTAGGAGAGGTAGCAGGCAGCTATTGTAACACCTAAGTGCCCTGCTTTCTAGTTTTCCTTCTCTTTCTCCAAAGCATCCCCAGATCGTCGGGAAGGATTGCTTTTCTCAAACCCATGTCTAGGGTGTAAACTGTCTATAGTCAGGGCCCAAAGACTAAAAACATCTCTGGAAATTTTTTCAGGACCATGTGCTGTGTAGTACCCTTTTAACCCTTCTCCCACTCTCTCCTATGTCTGTAAACTTATCGTACCCTCCTCAGGGAACCAAGGACAGATTTCCCCTATAAAAATCAGAAACTGGGTAATTTGTTTCTGACTTATTTTCGCTCCTCTGGCTTTTAGTCTATTTTTAAGCATATATACAAAAAGCACTCCCATTCCCTTGCCCCATTCTTATGGGGTCAACTTAATACTGGCCCAAATCTTCTTTTCTTTACTTACCTCTGTAAGTAGCTCTGCATGTGCTTCCAATTTCCCGTGGTGTCCTTCACTGTACCCCACTTTCTGTAGCTTCCACGTTGAGGTGCCACCTGTCCAAGCCCGCTCAGTCAGTCAACAGGTTCTCCAGCTCAGGAGTGAGGATTGAAAGAAAAGAGATGGTTAGACAAAATTGCAGCATGACCCCAGCCAGTTCTGAGGCTGAAGGCCCAGTTACTTGATTCTAAGGAACGTATGTTATTTTCTTCAACAGTGTAACCCTAATGTGCCTGTGATCCACTAAATACTTGTTAATTCATACTTATCCAAGAAGATCTAATTAAGCTCAGCAAAGAAAATGTAATTGAAATAGGAGTTTGTTTATTGAGGTTTTCAATAAGAGCTCTGGTTACCTTTTGTCCACTTGACACACAGAAGAGTCACCTTTGGAGATGGAATCTTACTTGAAGAGTTATTTCTGTTAGATTGGCCAAAGATCTTCTATTGATTAAAGGAACAGTTTACTGTGGATTAGGCCAGGGTAAGAATTATAGTAAACAACATTTCTCCCTGACATCTATTTCAGTGTTTGTCTCCAGGTTCCTGCTTAAGTTCATGCTTTGACATCCATTAGTGATGGATTGTGAAATAGAATTGTAACCTAAAGTAAGTAACCCTTTCCTTAACCGGTGGTTGGTGATCTTTTATAACATTATCAAAAAGAAAACTAGAAAAATAAAGATAAGTTGATAAGAGTAGACTGAGAGGTTAAAATGTCCAAATATCAGTATGTAGATAGACATAAAATTTTCCAAAACAAGGGTAGAATTGTTTTCTAATATATAATGCTTCCATAAAATATATTAATTATTGTTTGGGAATAAAATGCAAGGTTTCAAAATTCTAGCATCTTATGGCAATAATTATGGATGTATTTTACCTTTTAAATATTAATTACATAAGAAAAATTTAATTTTGAAATGAACCTATTTGTAGTTCATGTTTTATTAGCATATATTTACATAGCAGTGTATTTATTTTTGTTATTTTCATGCATGTGCATAAAACATTTTGAACACAATAAGAAACTATTAATTAAAAATAAAGATGAAGTTTCCTCTAATCACACCTTTGTTTGTAGTCCAAGACAATCATCAACAAGGATTCTCTAGGGTATGTTTCCCCAAAGCCAATAATTTAGTTGATCATAAACAATGCCATCACAAATATAGCTTAAACATTTGTGTCTTCTTCTATACATTTTTATGTTTCTTTCAAAATAGTTTAACATTTGCCTCCTTTACTTGTTTTCACTTTACAAAGGTCAATTGTTGCCTTTATTTAAGAAACATAAAGCATTTTAATTTTCAAGGAAATTGTTCACATTTATTAATAAGAAAATGACAATATCAAATGCATATCAAGAATATTTTGCTTCTGGTGAGTTTCTTGCCACATTTTGAATCTTCAAGGAGGTATTTGAAAATCCTTAGAAATTGAGAGGTGATAAATAGAAATGTGAGTTGAGACAGTGGTACTTACTTATTTTAGTACTTAGATATTTTAAGGTGCTAAATTCTATATACTTAAGTCCTAGCAACACTGTTTTTTTTAATCTATTTCTTTTATTGTTGTTACTAATATAAAGACTTTAAAATTGAATGTTAAATATAAGTTTTGTTAATATGAAAAACATACATGTGACTATACACATAGCAGAGTAATATATGCAATGGAACTTAGATATTAGGAACTAAAGACACAAGAAAAATAAAGTAGTGGAAAATAGTGATATTTGTACTAAAGCAACGTCTTTCTTGGGAAATCATATTGAAAATCACAATTGAAAAAATATTAAGAAATTAACTGGAAGAATACAATCATCCTACAGCATTAGAGAAAATAATTAAATCTTCAGAATAAAAATATCCTGATTATGAACTAGATGTCTTTTAGAAATCCATTTAGATGGCTCAGTGGTTAAGAGCACCGTCTGCTCTTCCAGAGGTCCTGGCTCACAACCATCTGTAATGAGATCTGATGCCCTCTTCTGGTGGTATGAATACATTGACAGTGTACTTACATACATAAAATAAATCTTAAAAAAAAAGAAGAAAGAAAGAAAGAAAGAAAGAAGGAAAGAAAGAAAGAAAAAGAAAGAAAGAAAGAAATCCATTTAGAACACTTAATTTCATAAATTTTGTAATAAATGGTCAAAATTTTAACATTTCTTGTACAAAAATCTAAGTAAAAGTTTGATTATAATTTGACAAAGTAACAGGGCTCTATTTTTGAATGAATGCTAGGAATGTAAAGGATGGTGATGGAGGGGTCATTTGTACACATTTTTGGATAGTTTTCAATAATCCTGATATATACCATAATACCAACGAACTAAGGTACTGGAAAGATCAGGAAAGAGCTCTCTGATAGTGATAAAAAAAAAAAAAACCCTTGGGGAACTTCATGGGACTTAACTCAGAGTTCTGGTAAGAAATCAATGGGCATCAGAGTATGAAATTGAATCTTACTTATAAAATTAAGAGAGTTATGATACATACATCTTTGAAGGCTCCTTCTTTTTTATTTCTATTTTGAGTGTCAAACACTCAATCTGAAATGAAGTTGAGGTATATAATTTAATTAGTTACAAAGAATACTTTTATTGTATTTAACAACTTATTTCATTACACATGCATTTTAATTAGTATGCTTATGTATCTATTCCCATAATTGTTTTTAGGCAACGTGTTACAATTATACTCAGTCCATTTTACACTCATTATTCATTATTCTCTTGCTTAAGACTACAGAGTTTTGGGGTTCTGAATATACAGTGGATATACATGTTTTAACCAAGGTGCAGGTATGTATATGTATCTTAAGATTCTACAGTGAGATGATTAATCTTTCAAAAAAAACCCCACCTGAACACATTACCTAAATCTTAATGTTTTGTAGAAAGATAGGATGATCACAAATGTTTAGAATAATTTACGGAAACTGGAATTTTAGTCAAGGATTCTATTTATTTTTGCAGTCCTGTGTTAAGGCAAGTATTTGTTTTAAATTCAACAAAATAGTATATAAATTTATATTATGCAGGTTAGGAATTAAGAGAAGAATAAATCCAGATTTGCAATTTAACAATAAACTGATAGTCTTAATTTTTTCTAAAATGTCTTAGAATAAAATAATGAACCATTTGTCTCAGAAGTAATGCATGAAGATATTTTGCAGACCAGTGATATAAATAACTTCAAACTCGTATACTTTCAAATTTAAAAGTCTTATGCCAAGTCACAAATTCGTAGCAGGTATTCGAATTCATAGTTTTGTTGTCTATGACAACTTTTCCCTAAGGTAGTGGATATAGATTTTAGTATTAACTTCAGCACAGAACAGATAATATTATAATAGTTATAAAAAATCTTGAAATTGGAAGTGTAAAATGATGGGGCTATATGTGAAGAATTTGAGAAGAAAGAAATGGAAGAATTTGATTAACACATATGTATATACAAAAATACTCAAAAATGAAGATAATATTGTATAAAGGCTGAGCAAATTTGAGATATGTATTTAAGTAGTTTGAGTGAGCAAATAAAACTACTGCTCTTCCTCTTCCTCCTCCTCCTCCTCCTCCTCCTCCTCTTGATACTACTACTCCTCCTCCTCCTCCTACTATTACTACTACTACTACTGGTACTAAGTAAGTAGTTAAGGCCTCCTGAGTTACAGAATTGAATTTGAACTTAATTTTGATGATCAGTGTAATGATTATTTTCAAAGACAATGTTAAAGGCTTATATTAGGTTGCAGAGAAGCTTCATGTTAAAAAATGTGGAGAAAATATTTTTAAGGAAATTGGAAATAAAGACTATAAAAATCACAAATAGTCATTTGATTTGAAACTGTGTCAGTGTGCTTTGATCCTCATGTAAATCCAGTCTAACAAGATCAAGGTCAGGCAACTTGGACACTCAACTAAGACTCTGTCTCATAATATTATAAAAAATAAAAAAAAAATGCTGTGGAACTACAATGTTACATTCTTGTTCAGCATTTATGAGGCTTGCCTAGGTTGAATCAGTAAATGAAACACAACCAAAACAAAACAACTTTATTATATATAATCATGGATTTATTTTTTATTTAAGACATTTTATGACAAGCTTTATTATTTCATCTTTTCTTGCATACTATAGGATACATTTAGCTTTCCTTGTGACTTCTCAAACATGAGACTATGACAGTATTGATCTAATTGATTGAGTAATTGAGACCTTGGCAATTATTCTGTTATTAAGCATTTTAAAAATAAGGGAAAGAATCATGTGTAATTTATATGCAATTCATATAATTAATTGTTTTTATTCAAGGTGAGAAAATATAGGATTAAAGAACAGATCTAGCTTGCAGAGTCATAAATAGTTTGAGGCGAAGAATCTAAACTGAAGAACATTTATGAATACATGACCATTGTCTGTCCTTGTTGTTTATTTCAACCTTCATCTACGCGTCTACTATTCAAGCCTGCCAAGTCCTACTGATTAAATTCCTTATTTTTTCCCTGTTCTTAATTTTTACAACTGATAACTCATGCAATGATAAACCAGAGTTCTGTAACAGCATTTATTCTATTGGGCTTCTCAGAATACCCACACCTCCAGCCACTCCTCTTCCTTATAATAATGACCGTTTACACAGTCACTCTGGTTGGAAACATTAGCATAATTGTGGTCAGAAGGATAAATGGTAAGCTTCACACACCCAAGTACTTTTTTCTGAGCCAACTTTCATATTTGGATACATGTTATTCTAGTGTATTTACACTAAAATTATTAGAAATCTTGATTGTGGATCATAGACTATTTCTTTAAACAGTTGCATGACACAGTTTTTCTTTGGGTATGCATGTGTGATTACAGAGATATTCATGTTAGCAGTGATGGAATATGACAGGTTTCTGGCTGTTTGAAATCCCCTGCTCTATATTGATGCTATGTCCCATCAATTGTGTACTCTTCTAATAGCTGGAAGTTATATGTGGGGAGGTCTGTGTGCTGTGATAATCACATACACTCTCTTAGAGCTGTCTTATTGTGAACCTGGCATCATAAATCACTTTGACTGTGAGTATTCAGCCATCATCTCTGTATCCTGTTCAGCCAGATGGCATGCTTAGTTGTTTCCATTTTAAGTGAGGGTAGTAGCCTTGTTATCACTATGACCTCCTATGTCTTCATTGTTGTCAAAATCATCAAGATGCCTTCTAAAGGTGGACTCTGAAAAGCCTTCTCCACCTACACTTCCCACTTGACTGCCATCAGCATCTTCCATGGGATTATTCTGCTTCTCTACTGTGTACCCACTGCAAACAGCTCAAAGCTCCTGGTCAAAGTAGCAACAATGCTCTATACAGTCCTGATTCCCATGCTGAACCCTCTCATCTACAGCCTAAGGAACAAAGATGTAAATGAGACAGTCCAGAGGCTCATCAGCTCAAAATTGCACTCTCAGTCAATATAATATCATTAGAATGCATTTTCAATTTAACATGTATTTATTCATATTCTATTAAAACCTTTTTTTCATATGTACCATCAAACACATGTTAGATTTTAGGAAATACATGGTTATGTTGTAATCTGATATTGAGTTGCAAATTACGCCATTCAAATTGGATTTTCTATAGTTTCATACAAAAGTTCTGTACTCTGATTCACTCACAGTGAACAGCTAAAGAAAAGTTAACATTTCAAAATCTCTTCAATTTGAATTAGGTAGATAAGAATGAAGAAGAAAAAAACCCTATCTCCTAATAACTCTATAGCAATGATTTCCCTATAGTTGACTTTTGGTTCTTTTACAGCATCATCATTCAAGTCCTCACAATTAACTCTTACTCTTAGAATGCTCTATAAAATAGATATATGATATGATATTGTATGTAAATTAATGATGTAGATTCATTTTATGAAAATGTTGTCTATAAGGAACCACATGTTGAAATGCTTACTATCACCAATGTACAGTCACTTCATTCTGTTTTGTTTTACTTTTGAGATTATAACACCAGTATTCTCTTCACATTCCTACCTCTAAACACTCATGTAAGTCTCCATTCTCTCCTTTAAATTCATAGCCTTATTTTTCACTAATAGTCATTACCTACCTACATGGACATTTTATATATTCCTGAACATAGCATCTTTAGTTTTTATAATATACTTGTATGTATGTTTTAAAA
Organism: Grammomys surdaster; assembly: GCF_004785775.1. NCBI lineage: Eukaryota > Metazoa > Chordata > Mammalia > Rodentia > Muridae > Grammomys > Grammomys surdaster. Next base: position 1,009,288 of record NW_021620163.1, on the reverse strand, counting down.
GATTTCTCTAATTTAGCATTTGCTAATAAATTGTTGATGTTCTCTTCCCTGGGGAAGATCATCTCTTCTGCTTTTAGTTTTCTAAGTATTAAAAGATTCTTTTTGATTCTAGCTTCTCTTATACTAATTATTGACAAAATTTGGATTTTTAAAATGTACCATTGGTTACTTATTTTTCCTATTTTTTTAGTCATTAGTAAATAACAAAAGTACTTACTATGCTGCTTAATCAATGAGATAATAGTCTTTATTATTATTTAAAACCTCGTGAGTTTATTTCAATAAAATATACTGTTTACAGTTTTGAGATTCTGTTTGCTAAAACTTTTCTTGATAGGTATGTAAAAGACTCTTTCATTCTTTTCCTCAATTTTATTTTAGTTATTAATCCAAATTATCAAATTTTTTTGTCTGAAAGTATAACATGTCTTTATTTTTGAGACTTATTTTGATAAATAGGTTTTCATTGAACTACTGATATGAATGAATTTTCTTGAAAAAAAATATTTCTTTTGTCTTTTATGGGGAGGCAGGAGTAGGTGGCAGGGTGTGGGAGCACCCTCATAGAAGCAGGGAGGATGCATAAGGTGTTTCCAGAGGGGAAACCTGGAAAAGGGATAAAATTTGAAATGTAAATAAAGAAAATATCCAATATAAGAAAAGAAAAAATTTTTTAAAATGTCTATGTTTTGCGAGAGAAAATGATTCACTTTTCTTTAAGTTTTCAGTGTCTGGTAGATTGATCATGTTCTAATGAAGTCAAAATATCCAATAATATATAGGCAGCAGAAACTCTCCTTGTTTATTTAAGGGGAAACATGAAAGTCTCCCACTACCAGTCTGCAAGCATCAATATGTGGTTTAAGCTGTAGTAGCACTTTTTAATAAAATTGTGTGTCTGTGTTTGGTTAAGATGTTACAAATTAATGCCATCTTGATAGATTTTCCTTTAATGAGTATGTGGTATTCTTCCATATCACTTCATATTAGATTTAGTTTGAAATCAATTTTGTCAAATACTAAAATAACTACATCAGCTTTTTTCCTTTGGACTATTGTTTTTAATAGTTTTGTTCCAACCCTATATTTGATGTTAATGTGTGTTTCTTGGGTGTTGCAGAATGACTGGTTCTGTTTTCACATCCATTCAATTACTCTGTGTCTTTTTATTGAAGAATTAAGACTATTGCTATTGAAAGATATCACGAAACAATGTTTATTGATTCTTGTTAATTTGTTCTTCTGGTGTGTGTGTGCACACAACCTACTTCTCTTAAATCCATTCTTCCTTCTCTACCAATTAATTCATTCACCCTAAAAATCAAAACAAAATAAGAAGAGTTTCTTAACCTATACACTCTTAGATATATGACCTTAATTAGAATACTGTCACTCTATCAGATATCAGAAACAATGAAAAGTGAATCTCTCCCTTTCAGCACACTGGCATTTTTTTTTAATTTTTAAATAATACAGAAGACCAATCTATGGAGTCAATAAAATACCCATCAAAATTTTAGCACAATATTTTACAGAACTTAAAACAACAATCCACATGTAGATATGGAAAATCTGTGTTTAATAATAGGCATAAAATAAGAATAAATTAAAATAACTGAGATTCTAAAACATTTCATTAACAGTTGCCATTACTTTGTTGATTTTAAATTTTGACAGGTTTTATTGTGCAGGAATGCTATAATATCTAAATTTGGATTTACCTTTGAACTTCTTAATCAATATGAATGTTAAGCATTTTCCTTAGTGTTAATATTTATTTGTATTGATAGTCTTTGTTTAAAACCTTGATCATTCCTACCAGGTTGCATTTTTCGTCTTATTTTTACTTTCTCTAATTTCATTTTTTTCATATTCACTATTTTTGCTTAATTGAACAGTAATTGTATCATTGCTTATGCCATCTTCCCTCTGTTCACTTTCAAATTCATGGTATCATAGTATTTTTAACTATTTACTAATTTACTGATTAATAATTTACTATTTACTAACTTTTACTATTATATATATTTGCAAATAGATAAACAAATGGAATCAGAAGCATCAATTTAATGTAGATTACTCTATATAAATATCTTATGGATGATCACTTGAGATTGGAGAAATATGCAGGTGGCTTATCTCTAGGGATTTTTCCTATTCACTGTGGTATGCCAATTGGTATTGTCATTATTTGAGTAATTTAAGCAACTAGATTGTTGAGATTTCATGAGAATATGTCTCTTGTCATATCTAAAAAATACACTCTTACAGTAGTATCCTGGTTGTAAGGATATCTACTTACAACCTGGTTATACCTGGTTGGTCCCTTAAACAGGACCAACTCCATTTGGTGATAGGAAACTTGTAAAGACTGGTCTAGTACGTGTAAAAGCAAGTCTGGAAATGAAGCTGTGCTGCAATAACCAGACACAAGTGGTTATCTGCTGTGCATGTCAGGAGTAACCCCAAATCAAACATAAAAGAGAAGCTGTCCAGAACACTTCATTCATACTTGTAGCCATGACTGGCCAATGTGATCCTCAGGACAAAGCCTCCTCAGCACCCAGTCATCGAAGAGTTAACTGAGAGACAGATGCCTCCAGCTTCTTCATGGTCAAGCACCCTGGAGGTCAAGTTATCAATTCAACTATCTGGAAGCCACAGCCTGACCCCGCCTTCCTAGACACTGTACCTGTAACCCAAAACCAACATAAGGACTCAGGTCGTATAATCCATGAACGAATGATGTGTTTATTGCTATGCTTATTTCTTTGATAATTAGCAATTTATTATTTGTGTTCATTGTACATATTGTTACAGGCAATGCATAGGAAATGTGACAATATCTTGTTGTAGTAATAGCCTTAACAATTGCTTTAATATATTGTCTGCTATACATCATTAAAAAGTAACTGAATCACAAGCCCTCTGTCTCTTGGCATACTCTTCCCTCTCGAGGAGCTGATGATCTCACAGTCAAATCCAGTATAAAATCCCTGATTGGAGCAGGGCCTGTAGCTCCTCTTCCCACGGGAGATTCTAACCCATTATCCATAGCCTGCTTGTAACAGATAAGAGTCCCTGCTCCAGACACACTGGTTATCTAGTTCTGTGTTCCCCCTTTAGGCTATGTTCCTTGAGCCTTAGTTGTTGGAGTTATATTGTAGTTGTATCTTTTTGGCAACAGCAGTCAGTTAGTTTTTCTATGCCTTTATACTATTTATAGCTTTCTTTATCAATCTTTATTCTGGTGCAAATGAAGCTTCTTTGGTGAGAAGAAAGAACTACATTTATCTGTTAACATGAGAGTCAGCATTGAGAATGCAATAAATAGCATAACTAATTTAGGAAACTGACATTAATAGTTTCTTCTCTGAGACTTATGATCCCACTAACCATGAGTGGTTCATTAGGTTTCCACTTTAAGACATGATTTCCCTACTGGTAAAATAACTTAAACCCAATCATATAGCTTGTTGGTCAATGCTAAGACATACATGTAGCTTTTGCACCATTGTAGTGATATGCTGGTCATTGTTGGGGCAAATAGGAATCTTAACTAGGCAAGGCTTTGGATGCTTTTTGCCCTTGACAGATAACATAACAGATTAGGGCAATATAAAATCTTGCTCTAAGGTGGAGGCATTTAAGTGAGATGCAGTTAGAATTTTCCAAGTCCTGAGTCTTAAGTGTATTTGGAAATAGGTGATTTATCTCAACCTCTTTTTTTTAACAGAGAAAAATAGATTTATTTTGATTTACAAGTATGTATGTGAGTATATGCTGCATGTATTTAGGTGTCTGAGATGGTTAGAAGAGGGTGTCAATTTCCCTGAAGCTGCAGTTACAGGTATTTGGGAGCTATTCAATGTTGAGTTGGAGAACCAAACTTGGGTCATTTGAAAGCACAGCTGATGTTCTTAAATGCTGAGTCATCTCTCCAGATCCCTAGAGTCTGTCCTTTGATGTGAGGATCAAGGACCTTGAAAGGAAGAATGTCTATGCATACAGACAGGAAGCCCACTGGGCGCAAGCATCCAGCTCCACTCTATTCTCACAGTCTGACAGGTAAGAAGCATAGGGTTCAAGTTCTACTTTCAACCAAAGCTGGGCTTCCCTATTTGAGGGAATGCATTTTATGATGTGTCTGAGATCTCAGTAGATCTGAGGCCACATCTTAGCAAGGAGGAGCAGCAAGGAACCCTGTCACCATCAAGTACATCCCAGTATGTCCTGTGTGTCATAAACCATTCTAACCACTGGGAGATTGTATTAAACAAAATAGCACACAATCTACATGAAGTGAAATAAATATATGTCAGAGGAGGATGCATTCTGTGTCGATAACAGAAGAGCAAAAGACATAAGATGAGGGTTCAAGGGGACAGTGGATATAGGACCCTCACTATGATGAATGCTTCAGTACTGACCAGAAGCAAGTAAAGGACAGAACCATGTGGTACTGGGAAATAGAAATCTGAGAAGGGAGAACAGGAGATGTTGAGACTCTAGGGAAGGTGGGAATCAAGGAAATGTGCCTGGGATGGGGTGAACTAAGACAGGGTAGAGGAAATGTGTTGAGAGTAACGGCAACAGGAAGTGGAGTATGCAAATGCTGTAGGATCTTACACCTAAAATGACTTTGATTTCAGATGTGAACTGAGGACCAGTGAATGTATCCTGCATGTAAGCCAAGTGATCTAAGTAATGGTTTATAGGAGGCATCTCTTGCTGTCTAACAAATCACCCCAAAACTTAGTGGCTTAAAACAATCTATTGTAATTATTTTAATTTTTTTTTGAGATAGAGTCTCATGTAGCCCATATTGGCCTCTTTGTAGGCTGGTTTTATGTCAACTTCAATTAAGCTAGAGTCATCTGAGAGGAACAACCTCAACTACGGAAATACATCCATAAGATCAGGTAGTAGGCAAGCTTGTAGGTTTTTTTTTTTGTTATTTATTTATTTACTTATTTATTTATTATTTTTACACTCCAGATTTTATTACCCCCTCACAGTGCATCCTCAGACTGTTCCACATTCCATACCTCCTTCCCACACCTGTCTCCAAGAGGGTAACCTTACCCCCCAACTCCCATCCAACCAGACCTCTAAACTCCCTGGGACTCCAGTCTCTTGAAAGTTAGGTAGATCTTCTTTGACTGAACACAGAACCAGCAATCCTCTGCTGTATATGTGTTGAGGTCCTCATATCACCTGGTATATGCTGCCTCATTGGTAGTCCAGTTTTTCAGAGATCTTGGGGGTCCAGGTTAATTGAGTCTGCTGGTCCTCCTACAGGGTTGCCTTTATCCTCAGGTTTTTCCAGCCTTTTCTACAACAGAAGAATGGATATAGAAAATGTGATTTATTTACACAATGGAATACTACTCAGCTATTAAGCACAAGGATATCCTGATTTTTGCAGGCAAATGGATGGAACTAGAAAATAATATCCTGAATGAGGTAATTCATCCCCCAAAGCACATGCATCATATAGACTCACTAATAAGTGGGAATAAAAGAAAAGTACAGAATACCCAAGATACAGTCCACAGAACTAAAAATATTCTACAAGCTGAAGGGCCCAAGTGAGGATCCTCAGTCCCACTTGAGAGGGAGAAGAAAGCAACCACAAGTGGGGAGGGAGAGAGGGACTTTGGAGAGAAAGTGGACAAAGGAGTGATGGGGGAGAAAGGGGAACCTGATCTGGTATTGGGTGATGGAAAAGAACTGAAGCCCTGAGGGCCAGCAGAAAGAATGCAAATGGGCAATGTGGGGAGGTAGGAGGTTGAGGGGAGACCCTCTGGAATAGACCATGGACCTAGGAGGTGAGAGACTCTCAGTACTCAAAGGGAAGGACCTTAGATGAAATGTCCTACAGTGGGGAGAGGGAACATGTAGAGCTCACCTCCATTAGAAAGGCAGGGTATCAAGTGAGTCAAAACTCTGAGCCATAATTGTTACTGTCTGAATGAACTGCAGAGATGGAAATGAAGAAGAGCCTGAGGAAAAGAAGAATCAGCAATAGGCCCAAAGTAGGATCCACCTCAAGGGCAGGTCCCAAGGCCTGAGACTGTCACTGAGGCTATGGAGCCCTCACAAAAAGGGACCTATCATGCCTGTACTCCAGAAGACACAACAAGCAGCTGAAAGTGTCAGTAACAGATATTTGCACCCAATCACTGGAAAGAAGCTGCTGACTCTGTGACTGAATTATCTCAACCTCTTAAGGGAAACAAGAGTAACATCCATAGCTTATGACCTTGGGAGCCTCCTAGTCTCTCCTGACCAACTACTCAAACAGAGTTTTCTCATGTCTAGTATATATAATATACATATATAATATATATTATGTATAATATGTAACTATTGGTAAATATACAATAAGCTTTCTTATCAGTTTTTAGACCTCTGTAGTGTTCTTATTCCTCATCCATACTGTTTCTTCTGTACTGACTATGCTTCTTGAATGAGTCAGGGTTCTATAGAGAAAGAGCATATTTAAACTGTATATATGCATTCATAAAAATGGGGATTTATAAGAATGGCTTACAGTCTATTGTCCAGATACTCTAACAATGATAGTCTACCAACATAAAGGTCCAAGAACCCAGTAGTTGTTTAGTCCAGGGTATATAAAAGATTAATTACAAAAGCATTGTATAAAACTCTTCTTATCAGATGTCATAGACAAGTAGTATGTCATATTATATACAAGTAAATATATTTAACTATAGTAACATATATCATATATATTATATACAAATATGTATTATTTACAAATATATATATATATGGATACACACACACACACACATATATATATGGCTACACTAATATATACTATATATACTTGTAATATAAACAAGTAAATTCCAAAGAATCAGAAATATTTATAACTTCTTAAAGATGGAGGGAAGTAATAAAGTGAAGTGTACACTAAAGACTTATGTTTCATATTGAAGTAATGAATGTATGGAAGAACAGAGAAGTAAAGACATAATTTAAGGATTGAAAAATCAAACTAGTGATTACTGTCCAAACTCTGCATTTCATCTTATATGAATTATATCTCAAAACTTGATCATGGAAATTTAGTAATAATTGAATATGGAATTTATGATAATGGTTCAAAATGAAATAAATACTAGAAGGACATTTAAAATGTTTAAGTTTGCAAACATTTTGCTTTAATAAATGTCAATCTGGAATACAGATATTTTAGTACATGTTTTTTAATCAATTATGTTTTAGAATGTAAAATTAATTTTGTTTTCATCCTGATACAGATCAGTTGATTGTCATCAAAATTTAAGTTCAAGCTTTGCCTAATATGTTCATGTATTCACTGGGGAAAATACAGAAAATAATAAATTAAATGTTTTCATTACACAAAAGCCTTAGGGGAAGAGCTTCGGTGATATAGACACCAAATTTTCACTGACATGAAAAAGTACCAGTTAGCATTCACTCACCATTGAACTGTTCAGCTAAGGTAGGCTACTGAGTTTCAGCACTTAAAAGCACAGGTTAAAAATATTGATTTGAGGGGTGGTAGATAAAAGCCATAAAGTTGAAACAATTTCTCGTTATTTATATTAGTAAAATCTGAAGTGTAATGAATAGATGAAAGTTTGTTCTCCAAAGAAGACTTCGAATGAAACTTTTAGAATTATCCAAATAACTATTTACTAAATTTCTCTTAATCTAGGTTCAAAATAACTCTTTCCTTGTTTGACTGCCAAGACATATGCACATTAACTGAAGTTGTTGTTACTGTTTTCTGTTGATTTTTTAAAAATGGTATCATCTTATAAATAACAATATATGAGACACAGCTTTACTTGAATAATATGCAAGCTACAAATAATACTTATTAAGGTAAAATAATAAAAATAATGATCAGTGTATATGTATCCTTATTTCCCACTCCCCATATTTCACTTATGTATCCAAATTGAAGGATGCAAATCCACCACATATAACAGACAAACAGCATAAATATCTCTGAAAGATTTATGTTTCTTTATTCTCTTTTCAAATTTAAAGGATATGTTAGACTCTTTAAACTTTATAAAAGGCAGAGGATTTATTCATTATCAAATTTTATTTTAATATGTCTCCTAAGTGATCATATTCTAATATTTTATCTAGTGAACACTCTTTGGACCAGACATAAACAAGTGAAAATAAAACATATTATTAGTTAAAATCTGATTTATATACTGAATGATGCAGGCTAAATAGCATCAGAATAAAATGGTTTTGATTTTTGCTAATCAATGCCAGAGACTTCCATTGCATTTGAAATGACAAATATTCTTTAATCCAGTTATGAATTTCATGAATCAGAATACTTATGTTTAATATTTAGTTCAGGTGAATGCTTTGTTTTAAACATTAAGAATTGTCTACCCTTTTATTGTATAGCCTATGATTGATATTTGTCTATAAACATTGAAGATTAAGAAGATTCTGTTAAATCAGAAGACAGGTCTAAAATGTTAAAAATTTAACAAGTTACACTTTTTACAACGGTATGTGGCTTTCAAAGATGACAAATGTACTCTCAGACTATCAGATATTGTTCATTATGATAAAAATCATAACAGTCTACTTACAGAGTAATGTGACTGGATTGATTTCTGAGGGAAAAACAACACAGAAAATGAATTGTCATTGATTTCTTTTTCGCTTTTCATGTTTTTTTTAGAGCTAACTAGCTATGCATCTAGCCCACCTTGACATTATCTTTTAAATTTTACATAAAAAGAAGAATGAATAGGGGAAATTGCTCTTCTGTTGATGAATTCATTTTTTCAGGAATTACCAATAATCCTGTTACAAAAGTCGCCCTGTTCACCACATTTCTACTTGTTTATTTCATTACTCTGCTTGCCAATCTTGGAATGATCATCTTAATTAGAATGGACTCACAGCTCCACACACCCATGTACTTTTTTCTCACCCATCTCTCCTTCTGTGACCTCTGCTATTGTACAGCAATTGGACCCAAGATGCTGGTGGATCTCTTAGCTGCAGAGAAATCAATTCCTTTTGTTGGTTGTGCTCTGCAGTTTTTGATATTCTGTGTCTTTGCAGATTCTGAGTGTTTACTGCTAGCAGTAATGGCCTTTGATAGATACCAGGCCATCAGCAACCCGTTACTCTACACAGTGAACATGTCTAGCATGGTGTGTTCCATGCTCATGGTTGGGGTTTACCTGGTAGCAACAACAGATGCTTTGATACATACAACCTTGGCATTCCGTTTATGTTTCTGTGGTTCTAATGAGATCAACCACTTCTTTTGTGATTTACCTCCACTTTACATGCTCTCCTGCTCTGACATACAAGTCAATGAACTGGCCTTATTTACTGTTTTTGGTTTCATTGAACTGAGTACCATATCTGGAGTTCTGATCTCTTATTGCTACATTATTTTATCAGTCCTGAAGATACATTCTGTTGAGGGAAGGTTCAAAGCTTTCTCCACCTGTACTTCCCATCTCGCCACAGTTGCCATTTTCCAGGGAACTATGCTTTTCATGTATTTTCGGCCAAGTACTTCTTATTCTCTGGATCAAGATAAAGTGACTTCATTGTTCTACACTCTTGTGATCCCAATGCTGAACCCTCTCATTTACAGCTTGAGAAACAAGGAAGTGAAAGAGGCCCTGCAAAAACTGAAAATGAAAATGTAGTTCTAAAGAATTATATATCTTGTACATGTCCACTTATTTCTTTTTTCTAGAAAATCATAATGATGATGTAGATGAAAGCTATGATTTGTATTTTAAAACAGTAAAAATGTGTGTTTCTTCTAGCACTTAAGTACAATATTTGCAGTAGGACTCATAATATTTCATGTTTATGTTATATATATATATATTACTAATTCCTAGCAGACATGATTCTAAAAATTTATTCATTACTATAATTTATTATTTTATTTGTATTATAATGTATTATCTATTTGCTTTAGTAGTTTTGATTATGCTATTCAATGAATATTTACTAATTTCAATTTGCCTATTATTAGACTCATGTTTCAAGATATTTTCAAATGCTTTTCATAATAGATTTATCTTGTTGTGGATGGAGCAGAGTTCAATTGAATTTGAAAATTTTATAGTATTAGTTCAAAATAATTCTGATATAATTAAGTTATAGGCCATCATCTAGTGCAGCAGTTCTCAAACTCCTAATGCTTGGACACTTTAACAAAAGTTCTAATTTTTGTTAACCACAACCACAAAGTTATTTTTGTTGCTATTTCTTAACTGTAATTTTTCCACTATTATGAACTATAATCTAAATATTTTTGGAGACAGATGTTTATCAAAGGGGTTCTGACCTGATTGAAAACCACTGATCCAAATGAAGGTACTTAAATTCACTATATATGAGAAAGGTTTTATTTATTGGAGAAGTAAAATTATGAATGTTGGAGATCTGAACACATGAAATCTTGATAACTTGGTAGTGATTGAGGGAAACAGGTCTATGGCATTTGGAAACCAAACAAGCTTTACCTATGTAATGGAAAAACTGCTTTACCATCAATGACACTCAGTGAAAAGTCATTGTATTTTATATAACCTGTGCATGACATAATTTTTGGAATCAGAAAATTTTTATATATAAATAGATACAACTAATTATCTAATCACTATTAACATGTAAAAAAAAGATTGACATTCCTTATATAAAAGCTCTTGAGTGCTTATGAAGTAGTTCTGTATAACTGTACTTGGAGCTTCTATTATTAACTTTGCAAGATTGAACTTCCCTTCACCAACTGTGAATCCCTTCTTTGTGTGTGATTGAACTTACCCTCATTAACTATGTATAAGTTCTTTGAGGAAAGTTTCCCTTTCCTTTCTCTGTACAAGTATCACTGGTTACAGATTCGTCTTTGTTTACTTTGTCCATTAAGGTCTTAAGTAATGTTATTCTCTTATTAGATAAATGTCACCAAAATGCCATATTAAATATATGTCTAAGCATTTTAATCCTGAACTTCAAACTCTAACATTATATTTTGGACAATGAATGTGAAAAAAGTAATAAAATTAGATATTAGATAATATATTTAGTATATATTGGATGTTGGTAAAAATTATTTGAGAACATATTATGAAACTTGCATATAGACAAAAATAGATGAATTTCTTAGGAAAATATTTGAAATTAGTTGATACTAAGGTGTTGAATATACACTTAAAATGTATTAATTTGGCTTTAAGAAAATAGAATTTGCTTGTATATTACTTTTCTTCCTAATTTGTTAAATTTTTCTGATAGTTTGAATACTTTCTTGGGAAAAAACACATTGTATCGGAAAAGTCAAAGTCACAAAACATTGTTAATTTCACACTGATTGGATAAGGTAAATGCCATGGACTGTTTCAGGCTTTCTATATGACAGTTTCAAACATTCTAACATTTTACTATAAAAATAAAACCTCCCCCAACCCTTGCATTTGGAATGTTAATTAACTAATTAATTAATTAATTAAAAATAAAATCTGAGTAGTGCTTCTTATTTTCAGTGTAGAACATTGCATGTGATAACAAGACACCAGAAAGAAAAATAACTAAGAAAGATTCTTTCTTTAGATAAAAAGCTGTAAAATGTGTTCCTCTGTGATGTTTTAGCAACTATCCATAGAATATACAGCTGTATCACTTCTTGGCCTTTGACTAAGAGCAGGTGTAAAATATACAGCTATGACGGTGGCTTGCTTCTTTCTATCTTGAAATTCTAACGCATAAAATGATGGGATTAGGAACTGAAATCCCTGTGACATGATTAACTCATTAGTGTAGAGTCCTTGGAAAATGAGGCTTTCTGTCATAAAACCTAATTGTATCTGTTCCTGGCCTTTCTACTGTTTGAAGGGTGAAACCCCAGTGCCATTGTGTTCTAGGTTCTGCCCCACTTTCTCTTCTATTAGATTCAGCATATCTGGTTTTATGTGCAAATCCTTGATCCACTTGGACTTGAGCTTTGTATAGGGGATAAGAATAGATCAATTTGCGTTCTTCTACATACTGACCGTAAGTTAGATCAGGATCATTTGTTGAAACTGCTGTCTTTTTTTTTTTTTTTTCTTTTTTGCCACTGGATGGTTTTGGCTCCTTTGTCAAAGATCAAGTGACCATAGGTATATGGGTTTATTTCTGGATCTTCAATTCTATTTCATTGTTCTACCTGCCTGTCTCTGTTCTCTGTACCAATACCATGTGATTTTGTCTTTTGTGTGTGTGGTTTTTTTTAAATCACGATTGATCTTTAGTACAACTTGAGGTCAGAAATGATGATTCCACCAGAAGTTCTTTTATTTTTGAGAATAGTTTTTCTATCCTGGATTTTTTATTTTTGTTATTGCAGATGAATTTGAGAATTGCTCTTTCTATCTCTGTGAAGAATTAAGTTGGAGTTTTGATGAGGATTGCATTGAATCTGTAGATTGCTTTTGGTAAAATGGCCATTTTTACTATGTTAATCTGGCAGGTCCATGAACATGGGAGATCTCTCCATTTTCTGACATCCTCTTCTATTTCTACAAAATATCCTCCTGAGTGAGGTAACCCAAACACAAAAGAAAAAAAAATACATGATATATACTCATTGATACATGGATATCACCCCAAAAGCTCAGAATAGGCACAATACAATCCACAAACCATATGGAGATTAAGAAAAAGAAAGGCCAAAAGGTGATTGCTTCAATCCTACATAGAAGGGGGAACAAAATAATCTCAAGAGGTAAAGAGAGGGAGAGAATCTGGGAGGGAGAGAGGAGGGGAGGGAAGAGGGGGGCAAGATCAGGTATTGGAAGGGACAGAAGAGAAGTAGAGAAGGTCAGAAAATAGAATAGAAATATATAACAATGGGGAATGGGGAACTGGGGGAAGCCACTAGAAAGTCCCAGATGCCAGGAAAGTGAGAGGCTCCCAGGACACAGTGAGGATAACTTTTAGCCGAAATATTCAACAAAGCAGAGATAGAACCTGTAAAGACCACTTCTAGTAGATAGGAACAGTCTCCAGTTGATGGATGGGACCACCTACCCATCTCATAATGTCGAACTGAAAATGTTCCTGTCCAAAGGAAAGACAGGACAAAAAAAAGTGTAGCACAGACTGAAGGAAAAGCCATACAGAGATCACCCACCTAAGAATCTATCCCATCTGCATTCACTAAACACCTACACTATTGTTGATGCCAAGAAGTGCTTGCTGACAGGAGCCTGGTATGACTACTTCCTAAGAGTTTCTGTCTGCTGAACTGCAGACATCTACTTTTTGACAGTGAGAACTATTTTATTTTTCAATATAAGTTAACTAGTATTTCTTACTTTGTATGCACAATTCTAAATGTTAAATCAACAACATAGCAGAAGGCATTATTTGAAATATATTTAAATGTACACTTAACACTTGCAAATTTCTATGCAATGTCTTTCTATTGCAGCATTTAAATACTAACTTGAGCTTAGGGTGACCTGTATTTTTAAGTGAAATTGCTGTGAAATAAATAAGCTACAAAAATTATCAACCCCAAATTCCATAAACTGATCATGTTTTATCCATATTTCTGGATTCAAGCCTTTGAAATTATATTTTGTGGAACTATTTTATCACTTAAATACAAGCTAAAGAAATAAACTTGTACATACATCAAAGTTCATGTGTTCTTAAGATACTTTCATGCACTTCTCTCCTCTCCTCAAGTGTTTTTTTCTTCCATATCTACCAGTGATTAGCTATGAGTATTATCCTAACAAAATACTACCAGAGATTATGTAGGAACAGCTAATGATGGAACTGTCTTTCTGTATTTTAAATCTTCCTTCATCTTTGATTCTGGAATAAATAAAGAATAAAATTAAATGGCCTGTTTGGTCACACAAAATAAAAGTCTGCTTCAAATTTCTTTTATATGAAACAAGGTAAAATACACATTAATTATGTATGTATTGATTCTGTCTCTCTGAATTATAATTTACTGCCTGGAGGACCCATTGAGTAATTAAGAAAGTTGGAAAATATGCTGGTTTTCGTTTGTACCAAGAGATTATAGTATCCATCTCTCCTTTTTTTTTAAAACCTGGAATAGGTATGCTAATTAAGTTAGTTAACAAAAGTAAATTAATAAAATAACAACCTTTACTAAACTTGTTACCATATTCTCAGAGGGTGATTCACAACCAGGAATATAATTAAACATTGATGAAAAACACAGAGGAGTGAAGGCAGAATCTTTTCATATTGAAATCCCAACAGTCACTGTGTGAAAATAAAATGTCATCTATATAAATTCTCATACCACTGGTAAGCACAGAACCATCACAGGTAGGTCTCCTAATGAGTATATTTACATGATACAGGAAAATTACAGATACCTTCATTTCAAAAAAGAAATCATTATTAAATAATGTAGAATTTGATTTCGTGCAGGTATACCAGTTAAATGTGATTCTTAACCTAATGTCCAAGGATAGTTTCTTTTAAAAATTGTAAGAATTTGTATGACATCATTTTTTGTACACTCCATAGTAGCTTTACCTATTATTCTTTTCACTAGGATTCATAGGCCTTTTTTTTCCTTTTAAAAAGCACTTTAAATTTTAGTATATGTAACTTTTAATTTTATTTATTTAATACAATGATAGTTAAAAAATATTAATGTATTTTAATTCAGAACTCATGGATAATATATTACATTTAACTCTAGAAAAAGTGTTCAATCATCAACAAATTCTAATTTCTAAACAACAAATATGGAGATAGATAATCACTAATATCCACATGTAAATAAATAATGTAAAAAATTGAACCCTATATATCCCAGAAATAATCCTAATGTCTACCCATCATCATTTTATTTTTAAACAAGTATACTGTGTATACTTGTTTGCTGTTCTGGTTCTTACTTTGTATATGTATATGCATATATAATCTTGTTGTGGTGCTTAAATGTTCACGAGTGCATATAGATGTTTGTATAGGGTAGAATTTGGCATCTCCTGTTGCCTAGTAAAGTTTCTGGCTGAACACAGAGCTCAGTATTTCCTTTACAGTACTTGGCCTTTTTGATTCAGGGGATCCCCTTTAGTGCCACAATTACATGCTGAAAAGCAGACATACCTGACATTACATGGGCACTAGGCTAGCTCTAGTCCTTACAATTCTGTGTCAAGTATTTCACCCTCTGTTCTAGATTTCTAGATCCTCTTCTAAATTTTAATAATATATCATTTTACTTTTGGGAGATTCATATTTCACCATTAGATGAAGTTAATGATAAGATTATAAAATTCCTGACAAAACATTGACACTCAGTGATGGGTATACTTAAAATTCATTTGAATTTTGAGTAAAACTTTGACACTAAACATTGTCAGAATAATTGTTATTCATTAATCTATGTATAATATCAGCAATAGTGCTTAAATTATTTGTTTATTAAGGCAATAATCTGATTTTTTGTTCAAAAATGAATTCTTTTTTATTCTTGATCTTCTGGATTAAGTTGGCATTGATTTCATATCTTTTGAATCTGGACCTAGAGTTTGATTCAATCAGAATTAATAATAATGATAATAGATAACTGGTTAGGTTAAGATAAAATATTTGCTGAACTGTATGATTTATAGACACAATGTGGGTCAACTATATTAGACACATTTGATAAGAATTCTTCTTTTAATTAGACTGTAATGGCTGGTTTTGACTGTAAATAACTCTAATAAATATTGTTGATGTGCATAACAATATTCAAACATGTAAAAAATATCTAATCAGTCATTATCTTGATCATTTAGAAGCAGTTTATAAAACAAAGAAGAATGGAGGTTGGGAATTGTTCAGCCACTGAGTTCTTTTTCTTGGGAATAACCAATAATCCTGTGATCAAGGTTATTTTATTTACCACTCTTCTAATTGTTTATATCATTATTCTTATTGAAAATCTTGGAATGATCATTTTGATCAGGATGGATCATCAGCTTCACATCCCAATGTACTTTTTCCTCAGCCACCTCTCTTTCTCTGATGTGTGCTACTCCACTGCAGTTGGACCAAAGATGTTATTGGACCTGCTTCCCAAGAGCAGCAATTCAATTACGTTTCTTGGCTGTGTTCTTCAGTTCTTCATCTTCTGCATCTTTACAGATGTGGAATGTATGCTGCTAGCAATGATGGCATTTGATTGTTACAAGGCAATCAGCAACCCCTTGCTATATGCAATAGATATGTCCAGCAAGGTGTGTTATCAACTTCTGGCTGTAGTTTACATAGTTGCTATTGTAGATGCTGTGATACACACAACATTGACATTTCGCTTGTGTTTCTGTGGGTCCAATGAAATCAACCATTTCTTCTGTGATTTACCGCCACTTTACATGCTCTCTTGCTCTGACATACAAGTCAATGAACTGGCCTTATTTACTGTTTTTGGTTTCATTGAACTGAGCACCATCTCAGGAGTGCTTGTTTCTTATTGCTATATCATTTTATCAGTCCTGAAGATCCGTTCTGCTGAGGGGAGGTTTAAAGCTTTCTCTACTTGTACCTCTCATTTAACTGCAGTTGCAATTTTCCAGGGAACTATGCTTTTCATGTATTTTCGGCCAAGTTCTTCTTATTCTCTAGATCAAGACAAAATGACCTCACTATTTTACACCTTGGTGATCCCCACGTTGAACCCTCTGATTTATAGCCTAAGAAACAAGGATGTGAAAGAGGCACTGCAAAAACTGAAAACAAAAACTTGGTTCTAACCAATTATATCACATGTACATATCCACTTATTTAAAATTATTTTTTCTGAAAAAATATAGTAATGACACAGAAAAATAACTTTGATTTTAGTTTAAGAAATTTCTTTGTGCTAATATGCTACTGAAATCAGGTGTCACATATTTTCAAATGTATATTTTTTTATATAACTCATATTAATGTGGCTTTCTTAACTATTATTTTTCTAATTATTTCTATGATATCAATTGCATTAAATTATTGTTTCACTTTGTGTTTATAATACAAAGTTTAGGAAACATCTATTGACATTTCTTTTTGCATATTTTATACCTTATATTTTATAGTAAATCCAATGTTTTATTTCTTGTTAAATTTCAAATACTTCTGGAAATTATACCCTGAAAATACACACTCAATGTTTTTATAATTAGCCTTATGTTCTAAAATAAATGAAGTCTATACTATTATTTAATATGTATGCTTAAAAATAATGTGCAAGAATAAGGTGTAGTTGGTTTGAGACACAAGTTCCAGAATTAAACTGATACATGATGAGATGGAGGAATTAAATATTTACATGTACCAGTCTAGGGATCAAAGGCAGATAGGCATTGAGATAACAAAAAATACCATGTCATTTTACAACCAATAAAGTCCTACCAAAGTAGGCTGCAGAGTTCTATCGGTCGATCTATCTGTCTATCTATCTATCTATCTATCTATCTATCTATCATCTATATATAATACATATTATACATATTTATATATTCAAGATTAATAAATGTCACTTATGTGTATATTTTCATGGCTGACCATTTGTCCCTAGACTACTAATTGCCATGTTTTTCCTTGGGGAAGACTATTTTTTACACTCTCAATATCCCTTAATTCTATGAGTTTTCTTATTTGTTCGTATGCTTCTTTGTTTGGTGTAGGCAGTGTAGTATTTAGGCCACATTCACTTTAGCATGCCTAGTTTTATTGTTTTTGTTCAATTTATGTTTAGGCAGTGTTGTAGGTAAAACCTTATGGGCATAGTCATACTATACCCATACAACTAAGCATATAACGACAATTAATGAAAATGGGTCCTCAAATGTGAAAGAATTCTAGTGATAGTAGTTGGGTGGTTTTGGAGGAAGGAGTGGAATAAAGAAAATTATGTGATTATTGTGGGAAAAATTAGAGGGCCGCAGCGGTGGGGTTCCGGGGAGGCTTCCACGCTGTGACTGGTCCCACATGCAGGAGGAAGGTCTAATGTTCCAGCAGCCTGGAGGTTTTGGCTGTGGCATGCCCCAATGACACAAGGAAGTCCTTGGTTCCAAAAGGGTTTATTGTCATGGCAGATGGTAGATGAATCTGGAAGTACACCCCCTAAAACTCAGGCCAGTCCCGAGTTAAATAGGGAAGGAGAAAGGGGGAGGATTGGGGGAGGATCTGGGAGGATCTGGGGAGGATCTGGGGAGGCATACTTAATTTACTCTGCCCTCTGGCCTTCATTAGCATGTAAATACCTAAAGCCTGAGGTCTCTAGTCACACCCTCTACCTGTGCACTTTGGCAGGGGCTGTAATGGCTGGCCTACATGACTGAGTTTTATGGAGACTGGACTGCTTTTCAGGACCCTGGGTTCTTGGGGCATGCTGAACCCTGCCGGTTCTCACGCAGAGTCTCGGGGTTCTAGGCGACTGCCCAATCATGACCCAGAATACTCTTCCGCAGTCCCACAGATTATAATATGAAAAATAAAAGAAGTAATTATCTTGCTAATTTCATAGAATTCTGAACTGATTTGTATTAAACTATTTTAAGAAATATATCAAGGGTTAAACACAACTCTGGCATAGTGACTCTATATGATGAAATTTCTGCCCATCAACTACACCATGATTTCTTCCAGGAAGCTTTGCTTTCTTCCATTCACATATTTATATTTAGTTAAATATTAGTATCTATTGCTTGCAATGACCTCCTTAAAGTAATATGTAATGTTTTCTTTCTTGACTAAGTATATCTAACATTTCAATATAAATATTTTTATCAGTCCAGTGATTTAACAAACTAATATAATATGTTGGACACAAAAGGTGAAAATAAGAAGACATAAAAGAACAATAAGATGCTAGATAATGCAACATTACTTGAGAGTATACTAGATGTTGGTAAAATTAAACAAAACTATGTTTCACACGCATTCACACACAGACACACAGACACACACATGCAAACCACATACAAAAAAATCTCTTTTTAAATGCTTATAAGATTATTACATTTTCCTTAAGCACATGACCTATCTAGTCTAAGATACTTGACTACTTTGATAATCTAGTCTAAGATAAGCTACTTTGGCATTGCCAGGTATAGGTTCTCTTGTATGAAATTCTAAAAGAATTAATAAAAAATTCTATAAATTCCCCATCCTCATGTGTCACTCATCCCTTTGAATCAGAAAATGTTAAAAGAGAAAATATAAAAAATAAAAATTTCCACTAATTTCATTTCAAGAAAATCTGAAAATGTAGAATCCCAATGTAGCAGAAATTCAAGGGACAAATTATACAGATTTCAATATATTGCTCACATTCTTTTAACAAAAATTCCAGGAGGGGCTTTGGGTAGAAGTCAATGGGTAAAGGGCTTGCTGTACAACTGAGGACCCAATGTTGGATCCCTAGGACCCACAAAATATAAACAACAACAACAACAAAAAAAAAAACCCTGAGAGTATATAAAATGTCTGTGATTACTTACTTAATAAATACACACATCAAAGGTGATTTTCCATCTTTTAAATGTTTTATTCTTTGACAATTTCATAACAGCTTATAGTTATAATGTACTTTGATCATTCTCATCTTTCACTGCCTTCTGTTCTCTTATGAATAAATTATTTTTCCTCACAAAATTCACACACATTTAATGCACTTTGATTGTGATTTGCTGACTTTAATTAGGGCTTTGTGAATGATATATTGTGGGAGTTTATTGTGCAAGTAATGACTTGTGAGATCCAGAACACTTTACAACACATTTTTCTATTCTGTTTCTCATACTTTTTTTTTCTGTGATATTTCCTCAAACTTAGAACTTAGTTTAGGACTATTTATTAACTAGTCGTCTTTTCTCATTTCTTTGTCACCAACTGTACACATAGGTTCTCCTACCAAGACTGTTAGTGATATAAATCCACTTCTATAATCATAAATATTTAGAAGGCAGTTCAACAGCATGTCCATTTACAATATGAGAGTAGTTAATTTCCTAGGACCTAGGATCTCCCTAGCTATTTCAGGTTTGTTTTGTTTTGTTTTGTTGTGTTTTGTTTTGTTTTGTTCTTAAGATTTACACTAGATACGGGATGGGGTCCCTGACAAATCAGAAAGCATTTGGTTACCCATACCATTGATGATTCTGTTCCCTCAATCAGAATGGCATGTCTGACAAGTTGGTATTGTAACTAGCAGGCATAACAATAGGACAAGACCGTTGCTGACTTTTCTCCCTCAGAAGATTGAATAGTACCTTCAAGTATTATGAAGGTGGTACATTAGGAAAGATGCTTCCAGCTGAGTTTTACCCTCACTTACGGATCTATATCCTTGAAACTTATGCTATTTTCAGCAGTAGAATTTTACTATCTTGTTAATAATAGAAATCACATGTTTTAGAGTCTGTTGTTCTTCCTGATTTAAAAAAACAATCTCATGGGGTATGAGATATATCCCATAATTATTATTGAAATATTTCTTTTTAATAATCTATTTCTTCTAAGAATAGCATTTTCCCCTCCATGCAGAGAGTTTTCATTCAAATAATTTTTAAAGATAGATTCTTAAATGATACTATAAAATAGTCAGTCTTGTGGGTCTTTATTGTTGCCATTCATTTTAAAGATCATGGATCATGAATCACCTTTGCATATGATTGAGACTTACCTTTTCAATTTTTCCCTATATAAATTATCTAATGGCTTAATCCTAGTGTTTTTCTCTTGACAAAATATGGAAATAGATGCACATTTGATAGAGCATATTAGATAGAAAGGTATTTATTAACAATACATTAAATAAGAATCTTACACCAATCAAAGAGCATACACAAGCTGGACATAGCTCCAGACACATATGAAGTAGAAAGCTGCCTTGTTGGGCCTCTGGGAGAGGATGTGCCTAATACTGCACTATGGTCAGGGGATACCCAATGGGTATGGCCCACCTAACCCACCCTCTCAGAGGCCATGTGGTAGTGGGAGAGGGAGGGGGAGGGGGAGGGGGAAGGAAAAGGGACTCTGTGAGAGGGTGAAAAAGAGGGGGCAGCATTTGGAATGTTAATTAATTAATAGAATATAGAGATGAGGCAAATACCATACAATGTTTAAGGATATAGTCTGATATAACTGTATAAATGCATGAGGGCTGCTCCAGAAGTGGAAAACAGAATTACCCTATGGCCCAAAAATCTTAACACTGACTGTGCTCTAAAAGAAATGAACTTAGTATCTACAAGGGCTATTTGCACCACCATAGTCCGTTGCAACAATATTGACTGCAACCAAATTTGGAGTCAACCTTTGTCCATCTATTATAGAGGAACAAATAGAGAAAATCATACATCTACATGACTAGAAGAATGTAATGTTTGACTTCCTCTTCTGTGGGGGCCTCATCTCACAGATACTACTAGGCACCGTATTGAACACTACACATCAATTCTGAGCTAGTAGACTTACCACTGTCACTTTCACCTGAAAAGTGGGTCTACATTAAAGGAGTGGCACATCTCTTCCCTTTCTGCCTTGCACTCAGAGACTCTAGCTTCATCTCTTGATGTAAACATTATCCCTCAAAAGGTGTAAAAAGAGGTACCCTCATCTGCCACATGATGTTGAGGCCTGAACTCTCCCACCATGTCATTCTCCCTCTGTCTGTCCATAGAATTAATAACAGTTATAATAAATTCCATAGTCTTCAATACTCTAACATATCTTTCTCTTAAACCATTTATGTGCTTCCACCATCTAACAATGACATATTACTTTGCGTTGCATAAACAAGGAAAAAGTTTTTTCCATTTATAACAACATAGATGAAACAAGAAGATAATATGTTAAGTGAAATAAGCTATACACATGCACACAAGCATATGCATACACACACATGCATGCACACACCCAAAGACAAGTACAATATGATCTCTCCTTTATATGAAATATGAAGACAAAGAACTCAAAAACAGAAAGTCTGACATAGTCATCATGGCCAGGATTATTGGCTGAAGGATTTAATTTTTAATTAAAAAGAATCAAATTCAAGAGCTCTATGGGGACTATAGTCAGTATTATAGTGATGTATTCTTGAAATAGATAAGAGATAAGTTTTAAGGATTCTCACAACCAATAACAAGTAAGTAGGGAGATGCATATGTAGGTCAGCTTTAATTAGTCTCCTCACAATTTTACATATATAAAACATCATATTTTACAAAATATACTATGTAATCATTATATGCCTGTGCAAAGTAATTAATTTTATACAAATAATCAAAATATATCTACATACATTATCAGTACCATTGAAATCCACTGGTCTAACTTGAAAAGGCTATATAAATAAGTAAAATAGGCTCAATGAATGCTATAAACACATTAAAATCGAACTACAGCTTGCTTGCCTAAACTCAGTTTCACTTGCTCAGCTTCCCCTACGTCCGTCTGAAAAGTAGAGTTCAAATGGGTTTCCCTGACAGAGATAACATTTATTCTACTGCTTGTTATACTTTCATATACTCGTTGCCTTATGAGCAAGGTAGGGACAGGAATAAAACAAATTCCTTAGAATATTGCACACTATATGTCATATTTTTTGCTGCCTCTAACTAAGAGCAATTTTGGCTTAATTAATCTGAAGAGACATAGGTTGTATGTGCTTCCAGACAAACTTCACCTGAATCCAACTGTTAGAATACATTGTAACTCTAAAGTGAAGTGTTATTTCCCACCAAAGAAAATAGAATTATTCATGTTTTTCCAAAAGAAGAAAAGAAAAAGAATCTTAAAAATACTGCATATCAGCTGGGCAGTGGTTTTCACATACCTTTAATCCCAGCACTTGGGAGGCAGAATTAGGGGGATTTTTAAGTTTAATGCAAGCCATGTTTTAAAAGAATGAACAAAAGAAAGAAAGAAAGAAAGAAAGAAAGAAAGAAAGAAAGAAAGAAAGAAAGAGGAGAAAAGGAAGGAAGGAAGGAAGGAAGGAAGGAAGGAAGGAAGGAAGGAAGGAAGAAAGGAAGAAAGGAAGAAAGGAAGAAAGGAAGAAAGGAAGGGAAGGAAAGAAAAGAAAACATACTGGTTGCCTAAGCTTTCTAGAAGTCCATGTGAAATCCTCTGGTATGGTAGAACTACAATATACTAGTGTACTTTCATGATAAAGTAATTCTGAAGGAATTTTACTTTAAACAAGATGCTCTTTGAATTTTAATATAAGTAATGTTTTTGAATCCATCCCTATCCCTCTCTATTTGCAGTGTGACTGACAAGCCTGTTAATTCATGAATTATAATTAATATCTTCATAATTTGAAACCCTAACTCACAAAAATCTTATAGTGTAAGGTAATGTCCTTGATACATAGTTCTTTCATAATAAAGAAGCACCAGCAATTGGTTCTTTCTCCATATAGGACAGGAAAACTATAATCTCTATAAATCAGAGAGTTTGAGTCTACCAGTTTTTGAAGAAGCACATTCTGCGTTACAAACATCCCACTTTTGGATATTGAGATAAATTTTTCTCTGAATAAACTGTCAGAGTATACACTTTGTATTAACCTCTCATACCAAGTCAACCAACATGTCAGCGAGCCTCATATGGAACATTTCATAACATAAGCAAACTAGGATAGGACTGAACTACCTATAATTAAATATGCCAATTTCTATACGTTTCATTGTCTTTTTCTCCTATAGCAATTAAAGACTATTTTAGCATCATAGGAATTTGTATTTTTAGGTGAAGTGGGTTTCAACTAAGTAAAAAGAAATTAACATAGAAGATTATGAACAAAATTATTATAAACTGATCTGATTGTAAGTGTTAACTCCATGAATATATGAAATTGTAACTGCATTGCATAGAGTTATTTGAATTTTTTATTACTGAAATAGAAGCATGGGAAAATGTCTTGACTTGAGTATATATCAAAATTCTTCTTTAAACTTGAACCTGTGAATGCAATCCTCATCAATTCTCTAAGTATCTCTAAATTACACTATGTTGTGTTTACCAGTGCCCAATGGCAAGCATTATCTGAATGTTGTAGCACTGATGACTGTGTTGATATTGTTAAGATATAATTATCTGTAAATACATTGAACTGAGTACCTGTCCTTGCTACTGAAATACCTAAATAAAAGACTGAGTTGGCATATTGTTTGGCTACAAATAATACATGTGTACTTCATTATCTTAATATGAAAGTTGGATTTAATGTAGTTTATATACTGTACTTTATACCTATGTATTATTTATTATTATAATACTCAAAAATTATAGTATTGATAATTTTCAAAACATGTACATTTCTGTTTTTACTCAAAATAACTGTGCTGTTTTGTAACCTTTATTTGTCCTGAAGTAGGGATATCAATAATGCTATTCTAATTAAGCCATACAGTACATATAAAAACATAATTTCAACTTTTGTTGAAGTTGCTACATTGTCCCATGGGAAAAGAATCATCAAGTAATCTAATTAACTACTGATGAAGAAAAGAGTATATCAAAGGTAGAAGTTTATCATACTTAAGTCCCAGTCATCTCAGAGTGAAAATAAAATGTCATCCATATAGTTTCATGTGACACTGATGAGAATAGAAAGATTCATCACAGGTATGTTAGTTTCTTCTTTCCTTCCTTCCTTCCTTCCTTCCTTCCTTCCTTCCTTCCTTCCTTCCTTTTTTTTCTATATTATTTATTTAGTAATAATTTTTGTATGTTTAAATAATGTATCTTTCTTTGAGAAATGGAAGAATTGTTATTGTTTAATATGTAAGTAAACAATTCATCCAGTTAAACATAAATTATAATGAGCAAAAACATTTTCCTGCTAATAATATGTGAGATTTAATTACTTCACTTGTTATTCTTATAAACAATTTAAAGAGAATTTATTTATTCATATTTTCATATCAAAAGCCATCAGTAAATCATTACATTTCAGATTACTATACAGTAATGATGTGCATGTAAATTTATGTTTTAGCAAATGATAATACAATTAGTATCCAAATAATCATAGGTATAGTAATTATAGTATGTATGGAATGAATACTGTATTTAAGTTTAGAATAATTAAGAATCAGATTTCCATCCACATTTCAATATTTGCATGTAAAAAGCAGATATAGGAGTCCCATGGCATTCATACAGGCACATATGAGTACAAATATAAAAAGAGGGCTAGACAGCTGTAATCTCAGAAAGTGTCATTACATATTTCCATTCATATTTAACAACAGTTGGAAACTGAGAACAAATGAGAAGCCACTGTACTTAGTAGAATTGCTGTTCTATTTTGCTGTATCTCATGTCTTCTCACTTTCCATATGTTCTCTCAGTTATTATTTGAAATCTGGTAAATTTAACAAAGGGCCTATAAAAATTCTGACAAAGGAGTGAATGCACTTGTTAGAAAATTCCTTCAAATATATTTTATCATTAAAATAATGTCTTGGCAAAAATATCACCAGAATAATTTCAATTCATTAATTTATATGCAGTCACATTAATAGTGTTAGATTTATATTATGTTTCTAAAGGTAAAAAATAGGATTTTTTAATAAAAAAATGGATTCTGTTGAATATATCTTCTGATTTTCTGCTCTTTATTTTTTGTATCACTTTGAACCTGGATCAATATTTAATTTATTCAATATAGTCCCTAAGGGTAGGTAAGATTTGTCAAAATAAATCATAATTAACTATGTACAATTTAAAAACAAATATTAACAATTTACATTAAACATTTTATAATAATGTCCCTTTGAAAGGAATATTTTTCTGTGCTGTTTCCCAAAGACTAATAGTTTATAGGAAAAAATATAACTATATATCATGACAATATTTTGGACATACAAGAAAGCAATCTCTAACTTATCCTCCTTTGGATTATTTGGATGCAGTTTATAAAACAAAGAAGAATGGAGGTTGGGAATTGTTCAGCCACTGAGTTCCTTCTCTTGGGAATTACCAATAACCCTGTGATCAAGGTGATTTTATTTACCACATTTCTAATTGTTTATCTCATTATTCTTATTGAAAATCTTGGAATGATCATTTTGATAAGGATGAATCCCCAGCTTCACACTCCAATGTACTTTTTCCTCAGCCACCTTTCTTTCTCTGACATCTGTTATTCTACTGCAGTTGGGCCCAAGATGCTGGTGGGCCTTATGACCAAGAGCAATTCAATTCCATTTATTGGTTGTGCTGTACAGTTCTTTATCTTCTGTATTTTTACAGATACTGAGTGTGTGCTACTGGCAGTGATGGCTTTTGACAGATATAAGGCCATCAGCAACCCATTGCTGTATGCAGCAGATATGTCCAGAGTGGTGTGCTATCAGCTCCTGGCTGTGGTTTATCTGGTTGGAATGGTAGATGCTTTGACACATACAACATTGACATTTCATTTGTGTTTTTGTCAGTCCAATGAAATCAACCATTTCTTCTGTGATGTCCCTCCTCTCCTATTACTATCTTGCTCAGATACAGAGGTCAATGAACTAGTCATATTCACCCTATTTGGGTTTATTGAGCTGAGCACCATCTCAGGAGTCCTGATCTCTTACTGTTACATCATCTCATCAGTCTTGAAGATCCGCTCTGCTGAGGGCAGGTTCAAAGCATTCTCCACCTGTACCTCCCATCTAACTGCTGTTGCAATTTTCCAGGGAACAATGCTCTTCATGTATTTCCGGCCAACTTCTGCTTATTCCCTGGATCAAGACAAAATGACCTCATTATTCTACACTCTTGTGATCCCCATGCTCAACCCACTGATTTACAGCCTCAGGAATAAGGATGTTAAAACAAGCATAAAAAAGTCCCTGAAAAGTAGAATTTCAGTTTAAGTTTATAGTTGTATGTCACATATGCACACATATTTCAATAAAAATACATAAACAGATATTTGTTTCTACAAATCATGTATTATGTATATCTAAGCCTCAAATGGCTGTTTATTATAATGCATATTTTAGAAGCTGCTTAGTAGAAATCATTTGTAGTTTTAAAAACTATTCCACATTTCATTATATTATATATGCATATGAGTGCTTGTACTGTTTTCTTTTCCTTTTTTTTTAATTCTATGAACTTGAAATGCAGAGAAAGGATAGAAAAGATGTTTGTATCTGTACATCTAAGAAAAATAGACTATGACATATGCACCTTTACCTTCAGACCTATACACTAAAAAAGAAATAGTGGAGAATTAAAGATAAAATGATTATCTTCAGAGGAAGAAGCTGGAACCAAACATGCTGGTGTGGCCATATAAATCAAGTAAATGAAGGGATAGAAGAGACGATTCCGAGTTTCCTCCGTTTCCGGGAGTAGAGTGAGTATTTATACAAAACTTCTAATAATTTTGTCTTCTATTCAAAAGGTCTACTTAAATGTCTATGTACTCTTTACTCACTTTTAATTATTTCATGTTGTATTTGTAGAGAAAATAAAGCAGAATGATTTTGAATTTATAGTAAAAATTTGCCTAACTAGGATCAATAATACTGCACTCCATAATTGAAAAAAAGTAAAGATTCTTTTGGCCATCACATAATACAGGAATGATACACATTGTATGTGATGTATGTGACAGTTATGCTGATTTGATAATCATGCAATGTACATCCAGCTCTTCAAATTATATTGCACTTTAAGAATTTGTACAATACAGGATCAACTAAAAATGAAACAATAAAAAATAAAGAAATGAAAAGCAAGGAGCACCAGTGTTGTCAAACCTGCCCTCCTAATATCTCTACTTTGCATCTTTACTCAGCCTGTCAATCTTCTTTGCCTTTCCCAGTTATGATTTAGCATGCACTTCTCTAACAGTCATCTCTGAATGGCACTGCACTCTGTACATTGTTTTATGTATTTTTAAACTTGCTCTCTCAATACAGATTTCCAATATTCCTGTCTCAAAAATAGAAATGATGATGATAATACTATAAATATCACTCTATTACATATATTATGGATAATATATAAAATAGGAAAACATGAAAACATCTAATCTCATTGTGATTATTGAATCAAAAAATGTTTCGAATAAAACTTTGGTGGTACATTGTACTTTGAATATGTACTTTATAGTTTAAGAACATATATGGAGTGGTTATAGTTTGTAAATCAGTGACTATATAGAGAATAAATCTTTATTCCATAAAAATAATTCACCTAGGGCCTCTTTGAACAAGCCATAGGAATATACATGGTTTTAATGTTTTTGCTTGACCTTGTAAGCACATCTTACATTTAGTCAGTATGGACTGAAACAGGAGGATTTTAATAAAAACATATATGGATATTATGCTGAAATATTTATGTCTAAAATTAGGAGGTAATGTAAAAAAGATCTTGATATCTCTAAATTTTAATAGCTAAAGTTTAAAAAATAATCAAGTGGTAATTTGATTTAGAAGATTCATACCCTATACAGGAATTTAATAGAAACCCTGATTGAACATTTCATTTTTTAAATTTTGACAAGAATTGCAATGGAAAGGGATGTCACCAGGCTTTGATCCATGTGCATTGTTCATGTCCATAACCAAGCCATTCTTCCATTCTGTAACTCTCTTCTTTTCATAGACATCAAGGAGAGCAAGTAAGAGAAGGTAAAGCTATGCAAATGTGACAGGGACTCTACAGAAGGTCCACATTATGTGACTGTTTCTATTCTCAATATATTTTCTTCTGCTTTGTCATTGAGAACATGAGGAGTATGTATTTGGAGGTTAAGATTGGACATTTACTTGCAAGAAATAAGCACAGAGGCATATAACTGTTTCATGTTTCATGTATATCCTATAGCGCTAACTGTATAAGTAGAATTCCTGTTTTCGTATTAGAATCAATTGTTTTTGACATCTGGTGATTTGTTCTTTTGTAATTATTCTCTGAACTAGGAATTCAATGTGCCCTAACGGACTGTTATTTAGCCTGCTATTCTTTTTTTATTAGATATTATTTCCCTCTGTTAAAAAGTGTTCCATAGTAATTTATTCATGTGGCCCTTTCCATTTCAATATTTGTTCTCAGTATGTCTATGGGTCCTTGTAACCGCAGGTTCCTTTGTAATGCCCATTCTGCTGCTCCGGTCAGCAGGTCAGGGTCTAGCAAGAGAGAGAGAGGGGACGGAGGGGCGAGAGACACAAAAGATGGATACAAGACAGTCTGGTCAAGTCTCTCTTTATTGAAAGGAAATCTTGGGTATTTACACCCTTTACCACGTGACTTGCTCTTGTGGACAAGCTCAAATGAAGGCACTACATCTCGTGCCTTGTAGCCATGGATACCAAGTGCACTTTGCAGCTGGGGGCACTAAACAGTGTAACAAGATGTTTATCAGAGTGTGGTCAGGTGTTGCGGGCTGTTAAAAACAAGTCTCTTGTCAGGGTATATGGCTCGAGATGGCTGTAAAGATGATAGCCGCTTTTGGCTAAGAGTCAGCTCCCAACAGGTCCTACCATCATGTAATTCTATATTAATCATGGGAAGGATTTAATAATAGAGCTATAATAATGACAAGGAACTTCCTCCTTGAAATATATATATATATATATATATATATATATATATATATAAATGAAGAATGGTTTGACCACAATAGAACTTAGAACGACTTTTAGGGTAGTCTTTTTGTGAACACCATCTCATCATCTGTTCTTCAAATAACACTCAGCCTTTACCACACAAAACACAAAAGTTAAATAACAAGTATAATTAAGGTCGAAATTTTAACAACTCACAGGAGTTCTGTGACTGTTCAAAACAGGAACTAAAATGAAAAGTAATGACAACGTGAATTTTAAGAGTTTATTTTGATGGATAGTTCTATTATCTATAAGTCTCTTTATTGTCACTTGGGAATGAAAACTAGTTGAATAGGACATTGTTTGAACGAATGCATTAACATGAGCAAATACTTACTTTATGACTGCCCCCTCAAAAAATCACATTTCCTATTTTACATCACATAGAAATTTGTTTACATGTACACTGAAATGTAAAGAAAATTGATCAGATTACCATTACTTGGGGTTAAATAAATAACATTTGATACATTTTGTATTATGACACTGCTCAGTAAGAAAAATGAATGAACTCTCATCAAATATAAAGATTTAGATTTCTGAAATCTCATAGAACAAAAGGCCAGACACTAGTTCTAGTGGATTTAAATTGAAAAATTTAATCCAATATCATTTATTTTTAAAGCACATGGAGTAACCTGTCATAATACATCTCATTGAAATGGTTGTTGAATTTTGTTTTCAAATTTGGTTTTAGTGGAGAAATAGTGGCATTTACAGAAATATATTGTTAGTTAATATATACATATAAAACATATAAATACTAACATGTAAAATATTTAAAATATCCATATACATTTGTGTTTTCTAAACACAAACACTACTTATTAGATTGTAGGATTTCACGTTGACATTTAATCTTCTCAAATTTCTTTACAAAACCAACATTGAGGTTATGTGTGTAAAGTTAAACAATGTAAAACTATGATTCATAAATACATAGATAAAAGGGAGATGTGGAACATGTATGTCAGGTGGAGGAACAGGAGAACTGTGAAGCAGGGAGAGAGAGAGAGAGAGAGAGAGAGAGAGAGAGAGAGAGAGAGAGAGAGAGAGAATGAATGGTGGAAGAATATCACAAAGATGGATTATAACAATGTATGTGATTTAAAAGATTAAAACATTCCAGAGCTCGTGAAACTTCCATACTATATTCATGTTACTGAAATACACTAGTTTTCCAAAAGATCTGAGTTCCCAAGTTCAAACACAATATTTCCTATGTTCATGTCTAGGCAGATTTGACTGATTTTCCTTGGGTACAAGCAGTGTCCTTTGAACTCACTTGACAATAAATTTTGATTCAGTAACAAATATTTTTATGAAGTCAGGACATTATTATACCAAGATATAGTAGATGGCATTAAAATTGTCATAGAAATCAGTTGTGAAATATATACAATCATAGAAGTTTAAATTATAGGATGTTAACTCTTTAGATAGGCAACAGAAAGCTCCATAGTAGCAATAACATAATAGAGACAGTCTTAGCTGGGTTTCAGAAGAAACATGAAGATTCCTAAGTATTATGTTATTTAAACTCGTGTTCCTTGAACATCATTTTTTTTTTGTACACGTCATTCACAAACAGGCAAGTGACACTTTAAGAGGAACCAGATGGTGTTAATATACATGATAACAGAAAACTTTTTAAAAACATAAATCAACAACAGATTTTTTAAAAATGATGTTTCATACCCACTTTATATCTATAAACTGAGGTAATTAATTAATTTTGGCCCCATTTCCAAGACTTTGTTCTGGAATGCATTTTAGGAAGACAATTTGTTTCTTTTTTATGTTTGCCTTTGTAAATATATATACATGTACCATGTTTGTATTTTATATCGTAAAAATGTATGCTTCATTTTCTCAAAAAGTTTTCTTGCTAGTTAGATAGAAAACCTGGTACTAATCTAGACAGGGTTTGAAATCTTTGTTAAAAGTTGAAGCCATGACCTTGGTCATGTTAAACTGGTACCATAACACAGAGCTACACACGTGAACATAACACTGAGCTACACACAACAGTTAACTTTCCTAGAAAAAGAGTCTTATATGCTTGGGAATCACCATGTCAGTATGAAATTCCACATGCTGAACTATATAACTATAATGGTCTATTTATAAATAACTAATTAGTAAGAATACATGATCAGGCACAGGGCTGATGATAATCATATCGATTCAGTCAAGTTTTGAACTCTTAAGCAACCAGAGATTCTTCCATGAATGCATCAATAGTCTTTACATATTCTCAGTCTTCCAGTATTTGTACTATTACTTTTATTTGTATTTCAAAAACATATTACATAAAGAAAAAGAAATTATTCCTTGAGGCAGATACAGATTCAAATGTCTATCTTATTTACATAATAGATTTTGGCCATCAACCATGCTCATGGATATAAACTCTTAGAGAGTGAAGGTAAACATTGTAGGCTATCATGTGCAATATTCAAGAGAATGTCTACTACCATATCTAACCACATATGAAGGATGAAGCCATTAGTGTTTAAAGAAAAGATGATAATATTCATATCATCATGTGACTATTATCAAGCACAGACTTGTCGCAAAACCTGGCCTCTTAAAATCTATCTATCAAGTTGGTCATAATCAACCTATAACTGCTAGCTTCAGAGTCCAAATACAAATTTGTACAGCATCTAACTGAAGCTAGTTTTCTTTTGCCACCTTCAGTCCTGTGCATAAGATTTTATGTGGTGATCTATGCAATCCATCTAATATCCCTCCTGAGGTATTAACTACAATGTTATCTAAATCTCAGGCTTTACAAAACAAACTTGAGTAATGAAGTCTAAAGCAGTATATTTTATATTAGCCTAAGGGGCAGGTTAGAATGCCACAATTACCTACAAAAAATCATGATCTATTAGGCAATTCAAAGAATATTTACTCCTGACTATTCAAGCTGAACTATTTACTGCATTCAATATCAAATTGTTAACCTCTGCATTTTCCAGGTCTCTATTATATTATAGATCTATTTGGGAAAATTATTCCTTATAAAATATTGTCTAAATCAGTGAATAGAAATCTAGTATTGAATCAAAAGTTGCCAAAAATTTTTAGTATCACGATTTTTCCATTTAATTTATCCTCTCTATTTAACATCATAGTTGGCTTACTTCTTTTCTGTTATTCCTGCAAAACACTTAGCATTTGTCCCTAAAAACAACCAAATAAACCATCATCTACCACTGTTTCATTCCGGTTCCTGTCTGTACCCTCATTGCCACAAATGCCCCTGATAATTTTATCACCATAATTAGAGATTAATTGATTTTTAAAGTCTACTTGATCACTAAAAACATACATCTTAATGAAGAACAGAAGCTATACAACATATACAAATATTCATACAATCTGTACACTATTGTTTATAAAAATGTTGGGTAATATCTTACTAAGTATATCTGCATCGAAAGGCCCATTCATACGAATTAAGTGAGACGACTACAAGAGGAAAATTTACTGTTGTGTATATAAAAGTTGTACAAATTAAACTAAAAGTAACCAATAGTAAACTGACATTTATTTCATTAAAAAACCACTCAGGTTGTACACTAAGGCAGACACTGTCATCAATAACATGGGATCAGTTGGTGAACAGGAATGAATATCTATGGAAGTAGGAGAGGACACAGCACATAACTAGCAAGATAGAAAGAGCAGACAAGATAAAGCATCAAAAAAGAAGTAATGAATATTTCTTACATCCATCATTCAGTTAAAATTTAAAACACAAATTGTCTTTGGTAATTAAACCAAAGTGTGTTTAGAAAAAAGGTTAATATTTGAAGAATTAAATTTTTTCTATCTGAAGAAATAAACTATAATGAATTTATATTACTTGTAATTCAACAGGAAAGGAGAAAATATATGAAGCAATTTCTTTATACTAAGGTGATTATTATGATGCAACAAACCACCTGCTCTACTGCATGGTCACAGACTGAGTGAAAAATAAGAAAGACACAAAGATGAACTTATTGTGAAGTGTGGTGAATCTGGGAAGAGTTTAGAGGAGTAAGTAAATCTGATACAACTCCATTATAATATATTCTCATAGGAATAATAAAAGATTTATTTGCTACTGAGAATTGTGAGAAAAAAGTTAACATGAATGTACATGAAATTAACTGAAAAGACAATCTTACATGAAATAAGTACCAAACATAGCAACTTTTAAAAATAAAATGATAGAAATAACAGAGAAGATGCCCAGTTTCAGTGTCAGACACTGGACTTTCTTTCTTTAATGGAACCTCATTATACATAATGTTGGGGAAGTAGAACATTCTTTAAATAAATAAAACTGACTTTTCCAA
This sequence comes from Grammomys surdaster, assembly GCF_004785775.1. Taxonomy (NCBI): domain Eukaryota; kingdom Metazoa; phylum Chordata; class Mammalia; order Rodentia; family Muridae; genus Grammomys; species Grammomys surdaster. The sequence continues at coordinate 975,276 of NW_021620163.1, read as the reverse complement.
ATTTTAGAAAGAAAAACTAAAGAAATTTGCTAAAGTTGTGAAGCCCATCTTTACTTACCTAAGAAAATGATTTTTTGCTAATAATTTTTCTAAAGGCAAACTTGACGTCTTTGTTTCTGAGACTGTATATCAAGGGGTTAAGCATGGGTATAATCAATGTATAGAACACAGAGGCCATTTTGTCAATATCCATTGAATGTCCTGTACTAGGACGCAAATAAATGAAAATCAGGGTGCCATGATAAATGGTGACTACTGTCAGGTGAGAAGCACAAGTAGAGAACCCTTTCTTTCGTCCCTCTGCAGAACCTGTTTTAAGAATGGCCACTATAATATAGATATAGGATAGGAGAACAGCAAGAAGAGAGATAGCTTCCACCAAACTCGCAAATACCACCAATATTATATCATGTGTGTAGGTATCAGAGCAGGACAGAGAGAAGAGTGGAGAGATATCACAAAAGAAATGGTTAATTTCTTTGGAACAGAATGACAACTGGAATGTATTAGTAGTGTGGATTATTGAACTCATAGTTCCACCCAAGAATGCTCCAAATGCTAGCTGAGTACAGACTCTCTTGGACATAATTACAGTATAGAGCAGGGGGTTACAGATTGCAATGTACCTGTCATAAGCCATGGCAGCCAAAAGGAAAGATTCTGTGTCAACCAGAGAGCAGAAAAAATATAACTGTGCAGCACAGCCATTGTAAGAAATCACCTTCTTGTCAGAAATCAGGTCCACAAGTAATTTGGGGGCAATGACAGAAGAATAGCATGCATCTATGAAGGACAGAACACAGAGGAAAAAGTACATGGGAATGTGTAAATTAGAACTGAGTGTGATCAGTAAGATCATCCCAATATTCCCCATCAGAGTAATGGAGTAGATGGAGAAAAACACAGCAAATAGAAGATTCTGGAGCTCTGGATGATCACTGAATCCCAGGAGAAAGAATTCAGTCTTCATAGTGCTGTTCTCCAGACTCATTATTTGTAGATATTTTGATTTCTGCAACCCAGATAGAATAAAAATGTAATAAACTAAATTTAAAAATCAAGGGAAAAGTGATTCATCATCTTCCTCATTCTCATAGAGTAAAAATAATGGCATATTAAATTAATAAATTTTCAATATTAATGCTAAATTGGAATTTATAATGTCTTCTTAACATTTTCATGCTTCATATTCATAATCACAATGTAGTTTTCTCTGAATATGGATGACACTTCACTTTTAATTTCATTGGTTCTTTATCATCATTGTCAAAGGGTTACTCACTTTGTAGTTTTACAGCTGTGAACCAATTTGTTAGTTTCTAGTATTTTTCTCATCAATTGCTAAAGTAGATAAAAGATCTCAGTTCCAGAAGAATCTTTGCCAGCAAAGGTGTTGAAGGATTGGTTTTCACTTTATGATGTGGTTTTCAGGTGAGGAACAAAGGATGTGCTCAGAGTTCTTTAACTACCATGAATAACACACAATAAAAATAAAACAAAATAAAGACTAGGAGTCATTCTTCAGTATTTGTTCTGTTCCTCAGAAGCTAAGGAACATTCAGGAGGACAAACATCTACCATGTCTGAGGTTGATCTATAATATGAGAATGATTAAAGGGGACCAATAAACTTATACCTAATTATTCAGAGTTCTACAAACTAAATATCACACTTTTGTCATTAATTTTCTTTGAACATTATGATCTTTCCTGCAGGATTATTACATGCTTTTTTATATGTAGTTAATGATATCATTAAGTTAAGATAAGGAGAAACAAATGTGTTTTACAAATTAAATTCACACCAATTGCTCTTTAAATCTGTCCTCTTTTTGTTCTTTCATTTGCTTATTAGCATTGTTGTTTTGAAGCTGTGTCTCATTGTTTAGACTTGGTTGGCCTGGTGGTCACTAAAAGACCAGACTGACCTCACCTCTATCTCATAGAATTCCACCTGCATCAGTCGTCTAAGGACTAGATTAAAGGTGTGCTCCATCATGTCTGACTCTGTTTAATTTATTTAGTTAATAGCTAATAAACACTATGTAGTGTTCATATTTAGATATTGTCTCAGGGTCTAATAATATGAATTGATGTCTTAAAAATATACAAATATTTACCAAATAATTTATTTTCTTTCATTCACTTCCTTCTTCATTGTTGTGAGCCACAGTACACTTTATTTGTACTAGATTTATTGCTAGGTTTTTGTTGACCTCACTAAGAGGATGAAGAACGTACTTGACTGTAATCATGTTCAATGTCAATCTCCAGCTTTCTAGATGGTGATTGTGAGAAATGAACCACTGCAGTCCCATCCAGTGTCAATATCTTAGGACTGTGATAAGAATACTCACCAGACAACTACCTTTTTTCATTCACCTCCTTCTTTCTTGTTGTGGCGGCACAGTTTACTTTTCAACAGAAACCATGTGTAACACTTAAACGAAAAATATAAATCCATTATAGCAATACTCTTTTTCCATTTTGACACACCTTCTGTGTTCTTCAAGGAAAGTACACCTCTCTTAAAAATGTCGGGTTCCTAGGAAAAGCAGGACATTTTATGGTTTCTTTTTAGGACTTTAATATCATGTGTGCTTCTAGGAACCAAAGCACTAGTATCCAAATTCCCATGAGAAAATAAGTAAGCAATTATACAGTTTCACGAAGGAATTCATTAAGCATAAAACGCAGTGATGCAACAAATGTTTGTCTTATTACAAATGCCTCAAAGATAATCACTTTGACTTTCCAAATAATGGACTATGTAAAACTTAATAGTAGTTTTTAGCTCCCTCATTTCTATAACCACAATAATTTTTCAAACAACAATAAGCACATTATGTTTAATAAAGTAGTAGAATGGGTTGAAATAGCATATTTATTTATAGCTAAATACATCAATAATAATTGTAAAAAGTAAAATGACTATAGTTACATTCTTTATAATTAGACTTTGAAAACTAAAACTGTTGAAGGATAACACACTATGAATGTAATATATTTATATCTATACTGAACTGAAATTCTAACTACCTAAGGCAACACTACTTTCTAAAGTCTTCTTTCAGTAAACACCAGTATACTTTGTGAATATTTTGTTTTAGTTCCTCTTCTGGTTAGAAAACCGAGAACATGAGAATAATTTTATTAATAAATTTATCAAGTGTGGAATAGTGACAGATGGAAATACAGCATCTAATCATAAGAGTATGTAGTGATAGAGAAAGTAAAATACTATGGTTAATAGTGTGTGTATCATGATACTTTAGTTTATGAATTTGTTCACTTAATTACATCTGGTAAATGTGAATTAAATGGAAGGAACATTTTACAAAACCATATAGGTGTTCAAGTTCAACTATACATGTATAAAAGTAGATGAAACCAAATTGATTACCTATAGTTCCATATCTTTGAAATGTTTCACCTAAATCTTTAAATATTACTCATTAGAAATGTATCATAAACTATTCAAGACAGAAGTGATTTGTGTGGTAGCCTGAACTGACCTTTCCATCTTAGAATTCTAAAGAAAACAAAGGTAGACAAAGATTCCACTGCTCTGTTGATTCTTGCCTGTCCACTTCAATAATTAACTTTCTCTGTCACTCCTAAATTCTATATATAACAATTTTCCCATACTTACAGGAGAGGGATCTATGGAACTGTAGCAATAAGATGTCATCAGTTATCATAAATGAAAGATGTAGGTATGTTTCTAGGCCTCACATAATACTACACAGAATGGTAGATTTGAAGTTTAAAGAAAGGCCTGATGCTGAATGTAATATATTGAGTTGGTACCCTCAGATCAAGATCCCACTCAGATCATCCTACAACACCAGAAAGGAAAAGATCTGAAGAATTTCCTAGGCCTACAGAACAACAAAAGCAAAAATAATGTTTTGGAAATGTAATTCAAGGATGGATCCAGATTCCTTCCCCAGCAGGCAGCAGAACTTGGAAGCTTCAGTTCTGGGTTTATCAAGGATGCAGGAGTAAAGATGTTGTGGAATATTCCTAAAAAATGAAGGAAACCCGCAGAGGCTATGGCGGTGGTACGGGAGTCTCTGCATGGAGGCCCAGAAGGCCATTGTGTGAAATTGTGAAAGTGAAGCATGAATTATGTTGGAGTCCTCAGTGTGATACAAACATAAGAGCTATAAGGACACCCGAAAAAGAAAGCTGCAGACGAACTGTGGAAACAGCCCAGGTGAGAGAAGAATATTGCAGTGAACACAACTGAAAGGAGTCAGGGATCCAAGAGACAGTTAAGTCTGGATTTGAACTTTGAGCTGCTAGGTTTTAGTCTTGCTTTGTTCCACTGTCTTGCTAGCATTTCCTCACTAAATTCCCTTCCTCTCTTGTAGCACAGTAATTGATATTCTACGCCCACATATACATCATATACATATACACAATACGTACACACACACACACACACACACACACACACATATATATATACACACACATATATATATATATATATGTGTGTATATATATATATATATATAAAATTTGTATTATGTAACTTTTCCTTCTGCAAAAGGCTACAGTTAATAAAGTGTTTTGGCTCTAAGAAGAGACTTTGGACTTTGAACTTTGAAACAGCATTGATACTAAAATACTATGGGGACTTTTGAAATTGGATCGAACATTAGTGTATGACAATGAGCCTATTAGAGCTTGGCAGCAGAATGTGGTGTTTTGAATGAGAATGGTCCTGAAAGGCTCATAAATTTGAGTCTTTGGTACTCAGATGATGTGGTGAAAAATTTTAGGAAGGACTAGAACATATAGCCTTGTTAGAGAAGGCACGGAGGTGGACATTAAGGTTTCAAGCAGCATGTTGGGTTGATCTCCGCATCATTTTGACTTCTGCTTGTACCTCAAATCTACGCTCTCAGATATTGCTCCAGTATAACTGTCTACCTGATGCCATGCTTCCCACCAGAATGATCAAAGAGTAGCCCAAGTTAAATGATTTTTTCTATAAGTTGCACTGGCATGGTGTCTCCTCACAGCAATAGGACAGTAACTAAGACAGCAACATGGTGAACACAAAGATACACAGATTTGCTATGTTGTATGAGTGATAATACTCAATGACCCTCAAAGTTCTGTTCCAGTGATCATATCAGTCTCTGAAACTTTTACTTTCCATCAATTCTTCAGTCTGTAAGAATTATCTGAGCTAGGCACCTGTGTTAGCTCCATTACCATTGTAAACACCAAGAATAATGTAACTTACAAAATGAATACATTATTATATATTCATTATTATTAATTACATTATTATATAATTATAATCATATTATATTAATATAATAATTATAATCATATTATATTAATTATTATTAATATATTATTATTATATTGGTTTATAGTTCTAGAAGAAGATTCAATAATGTCATGGCAGAAGGTAGACACAGAAGAATGCTGAAATATCATGTCTTCAAAGGCAAACACTAAGCAAATATAACAATCTAGATGTGGAACAAAGCTATAAACTCTTAAGGCCTTTCTAGTATAATGTATATCCTTTCTCAAGGTCATAAATTCTAAAAGTTCCATCACTTACACCCTAAAAAACACAAAAAAGTGCATGTATAAATATCAGAGCTTATGAGAAACATTTCTGATTTAAAACACCACCCAACCTAGTGCAAAGATAAAGGCATTTAACATTGAATTCTTCCTCAGTAGACATCAATCTTCTCTTAAAAAGAATTGGTTACTGTAGATTATTTATAAAGTCATTCCCAGTTGCTGCTTTTCTGCTAGCCATATCTATGACTCTGCTGTCATATAAATATATTCCAACTGTAGACCAAACTTTTTATTGAATAATTATAAAAATGACATGAAAATCGGTCTGTGAACAGAGACCATGCTATACTTTCAACCAGCATGGTCAGAAATGACAATGACAATAGTATCAATGAAAGTGTGTGAGCAGTGGATGATCCTCAGTAGATGTCCTTCTATCCCCATAAATGATTACTATATGCACTGGAGATGTTAAATAGGAATTATTGTTCAGTAAAGTGAAGTTCACATATTAGAACCATATGCTGACTCACCTAAAGAAATACAAAAGTGAAATTAATGATGTTAATTCGCATGTATAGATTTATCACACAATGATCTTATACATTGTTAATGGAATCTAAAATTGGTACTGGACTCTGAAACTATTTGACAGTATGTATACTTGAAATAAAATGAGTAAATCTTCTTTATCATTCAAAACTAACTTTTCAGACAACAACCCATTGAAATAGTGGTTTGTATTTCAATTCAGGTTATGGAAGATGAAATTTTTGGTTTTGTTTTCTTCTTCTTAATACTCACCAAAAAAGGTAGAAAGGGCCGGGCGGTGGTGGCGCACGCCTTTAATCCCAGCACTTGGGAGGCAGAGGCAGGCGGATTTCTGAGTTCGAGGCCAGCCTGGTCTACAGAGTGAGTTCCAGGGCAGCCAGGGCTGCACAGAGAAACCCTGTCTCGAAAAAACAAAAAACAAAAAAAAAAAAAACAAAAACAAAACAAAACAAAACAAAAAAGGTAGAAAGAATATAAGACCCTGTGTTTGATGGTAAAACTATGCCAGGAAGCTTGGTAAGGTAGAGCAGACTGAGACCCAGAGACTCGATCGGCACACACCTGAGACTTTGGAGACTCCCTGCTCACTGCTAGATTCCTGGTCTGGAAGACATGCCATACTCCTCACATAAGAAAATGTGACCTGTGGTCACCTAGGCATAGAACAGAGTTCTCCATGCTCATGAGGTACCTAGAGGCCTGGAGGACTTAGCCAATAAGCTTTTCTTCCCAGACATTCCTGCCTGCAAAGATATGTAATCTCAGGTCCACTCTGAGAAGGGAATATAGTACATTTATGCATCCATTTTCTATCACAACCAACCAATAAACTGTTTAGAACCATGGACTGTCTCTTTTATCAAGAATCACCATGGAGAGCCATGGAGAAGACATTTGCCTACAGAGCTGCAACCTAGTCTTCCATAGAAGGCCTCTCTGTGCTCCCAGCCATAACCACCAACAAGCCTGTCATAGCCAACCTAAGGACAGTCACTTTTGGGACAATCTGGAGCTCCCTGTTTGCTTGGTCCTAAGCTAGACATGGTTCCCAGCATGCAGCACCCCCCGAGTCATCACCTGGATGTCCAAGAGTCTGAGAACCAATGGCCTCGGCCTCATTGCTGGCCTGGGGACTCCAGAACCAGCTCTGGCTTTCTTACATCACTGAATGTGCTTTACCACCCCGGAAATGTATCTTGGTGCTTCCCTACAGCCATGGATAAGCACAGTCAAACTTCCCGCACTCATCCTTTTCAAGAGGCCATGCCATGTGGCAGGGTGGACTTGAACTGACAACCCTGAATCTAGGGAGGAGTCCATTAAATATTCTTTTATATATGATGTTTCCATTTTCAGATTAATGAAAACAGGAAAGGACGTGACTGCTCCTAGCTATAGTAGAAGAGAAAGTGTATTGTACGTAAAAAGAGAGCATAGTCAGAGGAAGAGACATTTTGGAATATGACCATACTGAGTTGGGACATAATGGGAGACAAGGAGAGGAAGAGAAGGGAAAGAGGAGAACAAGGTGCAGCAGCCAAGAGGGTAATAGTACAAAAAAGGGGTAGGTAACCAAACTGGAAGGATTTTATAGAAAAAATATCTAGGAAAAAGGGTAGCTCATCCACTCAGTTGGAGAGTTGAAGGTAGAGGTTAGGTTATGATAGCCACACCCTGTAACAAGTTAAAGACAAAGTAGTTCTGGGAGAACCAGGTGGCCAGATATGTTTTGATATGTTCAATAGACACCTCAGCCACTTGTTCTAGAGTTTGAGACTACACAGGATAAAATCACTATAAAATATTTAATATTAACGTTTGACCTAATCTTTGTAGGTTATAATCTATTAAAAATATCCCCTTTTTTCAGTAAAATGCTCTGGACACATTTACAAAAATTAGCCAGACAAAGATAAATTAATTTTTATATTTTCAATTTGATCAATGTAAATGTGTATGTGTATCATATTCTACAAGATAACTATCAACTTTCCTTCATTAATGAGGTAAAGGGAAGGTTTGATATTGTTGAAGCCTTTTCTCTCAACATAGGTGAAGCCATTTTGTTCCATGCCTATCAGTTGTTTCATATTGTTATTGACACAGAAGAGTAGTTTGACTCAGAGATGGGTCGAGCTGACCAGATACTCTGCTATGTTCTGTTTGTTCTGAGGTTTGTTAGTCTTAAGAAATTTTACAACCATAAGTTCCACTTAGGATCAATCAAATTAAAGGTTGATGTGAACTATCTTGTCTAAGCCAGCTTGAGTCAGAGCTAATCACCCTGCAGCTTTTCCTGTACCTGAGAATGAGATCCCTGTGGCTTTGCATTTTAGACTTTATGAGCTGACCCTGAGAGACATTTGAGGTGGCAGTTGGCTCTGGAGCCTGATCTGCTGCTGTGATTGATAAGTCTTTGGGTATGTATTTAATAAACCAACCTTGTGTGACTGAGATCAGTATCGGAATGGTTTTTGTAATGATTTGCAGACCACAATAAATAGCATGCCTTCAAATTTTATTGACTCAACAGATAATTTCAGAGATATTCAGCATTTTAACTATACTTAAGTTTCCAGGTCATAAAATAAAGCAACTCTACCTGGTGAGAGTTGTTAATTTTTCACTAAGAAAAATTTGTAATTTTGATGCAGGCCAGATATGGGTTCTTTTTTTGGGTCTTTGTCTTATTAAAATAATTTAAGAATTAGTTCTAACACAACCTCATGATCAATTTTATGGAACATTAAAGGAAAAATACAAATGACAACAAACAAAACAAAACAAACAAACAAAAAACAGGACAAACAAGTTGTTACTCCCAATAGATGTCTGGAGGAAGAAAATGTAGGAGAGAAAGACATAATAACTTTCAAGTCAGTGTCAAGGTCAGACACTTAATCAAAAAGCAGTGAAAGATGACAGGGGAACTTCACAGAAAAGGTAAAGAAGCCCAATGAATCACAAAAGACATAATTAGGTTTTGACCAGAATCAGAGAGCAAAGGACAAAAAACGGGGGGGGGGGAGGATAAGTTACTGTTCTCTGACTGAGCCCCAAGGTGAAAGATCCAGAGAACCTTCACCTTGGAGGTGTGACTGTGCTGTGTTCAGACATAGAGGGAATCTGAGAAGAAAATGTACAGTATCTTGCTAACATATTATTTATTCCTTATGTTGCTTTAATAGGATTTATGGTGAATCTGCCCTCCTAGGAGGTGATCTTTTGGTAAGGTAATTAATCCAGCGTAATTGGAACATTAGGGTCTCCAACTAGGCCAAAGATTCTTATTTTTATTTTTTCCCATCTCTCTCTCTCTCTCTCTCTCTCTCTCTCTTTCTCTCTCTCTCTCTCTCTCTCTCCATATATATATATATTGTGTGTGTGGGTGTGTGTGTGTGTGTGTGTCCACTTTACATCTTGAATCTAGCCCTACATCATTTCTCTACTCCCAGTCCCATCCTCATAACTCATTCCCCCCCCCCATTTTTCCTTCCCCTACTCCTTTGAAAACTCCAACAATATCCGTGGAGACCCAAATCCCCCTTGCACAGTAAGTCTCAGCTAATTGCATCATTTCCTACCAAGGCCAGACAAGGCAGCCAAGCTAGGGGAAAGAGATGCTGAGACTCTACAAATTCCTATTCTCCATACTCCTCACCTTTGGCAGCTGCATATTCCCATTCATTCTAGCTCTCTAAGCCTCTCTCCTCTCTTACTCCATACCTGAACTAGACATTTCTGTATTAATGTTCATTTTGATTAGAGACCTGTCTGCTTCTGACAGCTTCCTGTCTTGGATTCTAAGAAGAAATTGAGCATCTTTGGAGTTACTCCAGTTTTGGTAAGACAGCCACTAGGCAAGATTTGCCTTTTTTCATCTACAGACAAATTACTGTCCAGAAAAGGACACACTTGTGGAATAATTGACTGATTATATCTGTCAAGACAGAGTAATCAGCCATCAATAATTCTGTATCACTAGATCTGTCAGATGATCCTGGACCAGAAGACTGAAGATTGGACGCTCCAACATTTTGTAGTATAGGGACTGTCCAGGTGTTCAGAGGTCTCTATAAATTTGTTAAGTTTTAGCATCTGTGCTTTGTGCTTCCCATAATTTCAGTTAATTCTGTCATTCTGGATTTCTGATGGGGTTGAAAACTTATAGTCTCATAGCCAACCCCACCTATTTACTTTGAGAGAAAAGATTTGAGAGGATGGTTTTCAGCTGACATTCATTCTAAAGCCAAGAAAAAAGCCAGATTCAGAACTAAGTCTTTTTGTTAGGAGAGATGAAAGAGGTTGTGGTTAGTCACCAAATTCTTGGACTGGGTATTAGGTCTATCTTGTACCTTACTGATAAAAATTGGTATAGTTATGCCCTAATTGTATTTTGAAAGAAACGTTTTATTTTAACAGGAAGGATGATATGTAGGAGGAGCTAAGGTGGGAGGAATAAAGAGAGGAAGAGGAAAATGAGAGTAGGAGCTAGTAGACAAGAGAGAGAGAGAGAGAGAGAGAGAGAGAGAGAGAGGAATATGGGGTCAGATGCTCGCATGTCTCAGCCAGTTAAAGACAGTTGGTATATCTAGGTTGGGTATTGGGTTACACTTCTAATTGTATTGGCATCTTTTTATTGAGGATTACCAAACTTATAAAGCCTTTGATTAATTTTATTTTAAAACGTTACTAGTACAAAAAAAAAGGGATGAGGAGGGAAGGTGATGGAATACATGTGACAGGAAAGCACATGAGGAAACTAGCTGGAGGAAGAAACAGAAGGGGCAGGAGGAAATAAATCAGAACTCTAATGGCACATGTATGAGGATGCTGTACTAAAACCCAGTACTTTGTATGTTAACTTAAAATACTAATAAAGAAAAAGCAACAAGGAGGAGGAGGGATAGGATAGGAGGTTTCTGGGGGGAGAGATGGAGAAAGGGGATGACATCTGAAATGTAAATAAATAAAATATCCAATAAAATTAAAAAAAAAGAAAAGAGAGAGTACTGGGAGAAACAACTGGATTTGGGCAGGCAGGGGAAGTGGAAGGGTATCTCTGGGATGAGCTAGAAACCTTGGACTATAAAAACTCTCAATAATCTATTAAGGTAACTGTAGCTAAAACTCTTTGCAATAGGGGATATGAAACCTCAACTTCCCATTCCTCATATCTAGGCAAGACCTCCAAGGGAGTGACTGGGACACCAATCTACCCACAAAAACTTAGACCTACAATTTGTCCTGCCTACGACATGTACAGAGGTAAAAGATGAAGCAGAATATAAGAGAAGGGCTAACTAATGACTGGCCCAACTTGAGACCTATTCCATGAGAGGGAGCCAATGCCTAACACTATTAATGATATTCTGGCATATTTGTAGAAAGGATCCTAGCATAACTGTCAACAGAGATCTTCTCCTAGAAACTGGTGGATATAGACGCAGAGACCCAAATCCAAACATTATGTGGAACTTGGTGAATACTTTGGAAGGGGAAGAAGGTATTGAAAGAGCCAGAAGCATTAATAACACCACAATCTTGGCCCATACTGACTGAACTGCCAATCAGAAATCATGCATGAGACAGATCTAGGTCCTCTACACATATGTGACATTTGTGCCTCTCCGTCTTCATGTAGGACTCATAACAACAAGGGCAGGGGCCAGCTCTGACTTTGTTACCTGCCTTTGGGTCCCTTTCCACTAACTGGGGTGCCTTGTCTAGCCTCAATAGTGGAAGATGCCCCTAGTCTTATTGCAACCTGATATGACAAGGCTGGTTGATAACCATGGGAGACCTTCCCTGTTCCAAGCAGAAGGAAAAGAAAGGTGGAAGCAGGGAGGTAAGAGGGAAGCACCGAAAAGAAAGGAGAGAGGGAAAGCTGGGATCAGGATACAAAATAAATATATTAATTAATTAAAATATAAATAAACATATCAATATATATGACTAAAGAATATAATAAAAGATATATTTTATGATTTTTAAGACCTAGCAAAATATTTCATAGAAACTATTCATAGTACTAAGGTATGTTAGATTTATGAGCAATGTGAGGAGGCTGAAGGCAGAAACAAGATAGAGCCTGATCTCAACAGAATGGACTTTTCATTAGACATTGTGAAGGATGAACAATTCCTGAAAAAAAGATTGCCTAGAGGTAGAAAAGCTGTCTTTGACTTTATGGGTATGGGATGAGGATGTGCCCAGGGTCTATCTTTCCTTGGGCTTAGGATGCAGCCACAGGATGCTAGGAATTGAATTGTCAGCTTGACGAATGACAACTTGTTTCTACAAACATTCCTTCCTGCATTGACTGAGCAACGACAGTTTTAGGCATCCTGACTTATGACCAATGTATTCTATTAAACCATTAATGAGTGGATGTTTTATTCTTATGACTATAAATAAGCAAGCATCAATTTCCATGTATTTTTAGGTTTCACAAATGATATTCATATGATTGACACAAGAAATGAGTATAGAATATCAATATAATATAAGTCAGAGGCAGGGAAAATGTCAAGAAATCAAACATGAATTCATTTCAGTTTAATTAAGTTGGACTTAAAATATTTGTGACATAAGGTGAAAATTGTGTCTATTTTTAATTTATTTAAGATTCATTTATTTTATTTTATGTATGAGTGTTTGGTTGCATGTATGTACATCTACCATATGCATGACTCACCTGAGGAAGTGAGAAGACTGTACTGGATACCTAGGAAATGGAGATTATAAAGTGTTGTGAGTCACCATGTGGGTGGTGAGAACCAAAGCCAGGTTCTCCAGAAGACTATTAGTGTTCTTAACCATTGAGATATCTCTTCAGTTTCATATTGTTTCAATTAGAATATATGAAAATATCAAACAAAACATATACACACTTGAATTAAAATTACATTTAGTATTATTTCAAATGTAAATTTACAAAATTGAATCCCAAGATAAATTAAATTCTATATATATTTTATGCCCAAGGTTGCTTAAAATTGAAGGTCATAGAAAGAAAAAACTATCTTTTTCAATAAATGTTACTAAAGATGTTTGTTTACATAGCACCATTTTTAAATTGCCCTCTTGATTTCAGAAGCTCAAAATTATTATTATTGTTGTTGTTGTTATTATTATTTATTTATTTACTTACTTACTCACTGACTTACTTACTTTATAACCTGACTGCAGTTTCTCCTCTTTTTTTCCTTCTAGGCTTTCCCTCCTTTCCTCACCTCCATTCATTTCTCCTTTTTTTCCTCTTTAGAAAAAGGTAGGTCTTCCATTGGCATTAAACATCCTTGGCATATCATGTTGCAGTAAGACTAGGGCCATCTTCTTTCATTGAGAAGAGACAAGGCAGCCCAGTAATGGAAAAGGGTACAAGAAGCAGGCAACAGAGTCAGAGAAGGTCCTTGCTCCTGTAGAATATAATATAGGAGTACTACATGAAGACCAAGTTGCATATCCCTTAACACATGCACAGAAGGGCTAAGTCAGCTTCATGTATGCTCCCTGGTTGGTGGTTCAGTCTCTGTGTGTTTCTATTGGTCCATGGTTGATGATTTTCTTGTTTTCTTGTGGTGTCCTTGATTCCTCTGGCTCTTGCAATTCTTCCTTGGCCTCTGGATTCCACAAGACCCAACTAATTGACTTTGGGTCTTTGTGTTTGTTTCCATCAGCTGTGGGATCTGTCATCTCATCTCATGACGATCAAGCTAGACCATTCATTGTTTGGCCACTCGAGGCAGATGTGTGAATCCCACTGAGAATGGAAACTAGGATAGTCATCATGAGTAGACTAAGGGAGGGGACCTGATAGGAGTAGGAATGGGGATGGGTACAGAAGGAAATAGAATGGATTTGGGGAGGGAAGTGAGAGGGAGAGAGTACTTATATAGACAACTGAAAAGGGAGGTGCATCTCAAGGACAAACTAGAAATCTAAGGCAATGGAAACGCTAAAGAATATATGAGGATTACACTACAAAGACTCCTATCAATAGGGGATATAGAATCTGAACTGGTTATTTCCTACACCCAGGCAAGACTTCCAACAGAGGGAGTTTTACACCAACCCAGCTACACAACCTTAGATCCACAAATTTTCCTGCCTACAAGGTGTTAAGGGGTAAAGATGGAGTAGATATTAAATTTTAAAATGGATTTTCATCATCATCATAAATTATTCTTCAAACTTTTTTTCACAATTCAGCTGCCATCCCCCTCCTGGACCGCCCTCGGACCACTCCCCATCCGACTCTCCTCCCAGGTCTCCAAGAGATCACCCTCCCCACTCCACCAGACCTTCCCACTCCCTGAGGCTTCAAGTCTCTCAAGGGTTAGGTGCATCTTCTCTCACTGAGGCCAGACCAGGCAGTTCCCTGCTATATATGTATGGGAGACCTCATATGAGCTAGTATATGCTGCCTGGTTGGTGGCTCAGTGTCTAAATGATCACGGAGGTCCAAGTTAGTTGAGACTTCTGATCCTCCCAAGGGACTCCTCCTCTTCAACTTCTTCCAGATCGTTCTCAATTTAACCACAGGAGTCCTCAGCTTCTATCCATTGTTTGGGTGTAAGTATCTACATCTGACTCTTTAAGCTGCTTGTTGGACATATACGCAAAAGATGCCCCACCAAGCCACAGGTCCACATGTTACATTATGTTAATAGCAGCCTTATTTGTAATAGCCAGAAGCTGGAAGCAACCCAGATGTCCCACAACAGAAGAATGGATACAGAAAATGTGGCTCATTTGCACGGAATACTACTCAACTATTATTAAGAATGAGGATATCATGCACTTTTCAGGCAAATGGATGGAACTAAATTATTTTTAAAAATATTATTTTTTAGAGTAAAATCTTAGTTGCCATCATCTTTTATTAATGAAAACATATAATTACCATTTACAGAAAAAGAAACAATAATTTACTAATGGAAAGTGGTAAATCATTTTGATTTAATTTTTTAAAAAATTAACATAATATTTCTACTATATTCCTACTATTGTGATAGATAATTGGTCATTTGAAAAAATTAAAATAAAATGTCTCTTAATTCTATTCTGTTGTAGATGCAGAAAATGTGAAATACAAAACCATTATATTCTATGTAATTCAACAAAAGTATAGAACAGACTTAATAAAAATAGATAAAAAATTCCAAGTCTAATATTTTCTCTTTGAGATTTTTAATAAAAAATATAATAATTATAAGACTATAAGACTTTTCTATTATAAACTGTATTTTTTTCTCCATTTAGGTTAAAACCAGAAGTGAAATTTTAATACACTTTTTATATACAACAAAGGTAAATTATATACAAGTGCTTTAAAACAACTGCACTGAAACTTTCAATGACAACAATAATTTCAAATAAATAAGAGGAAAATAGTATTAAAATTGAAATGAACATATTGTTGACATTTGTCAACATTCTAAAAAGCCATTTCCTGTTTCTAAACCTCTTACAAATCTATATAGCCAACCACACTGAGACTGGAGTGCTAAATTAAATAATTAAAATAGTAAGAACATCTTATTTTCATGTACATTTTTTTGAAACACATTATAACAAGTCTTTTATTTATAAGACACAGAAAAATAGCTCCAAGTAATTATTGGATTGTTGCTGTAATAAAACATAATTACCTCCTGAGCAAGGCTGGTATTCCTGAATGAAACGTTACTCTTTCACAAGCCATGACACATAGAATGACTTCCCTGTTGTTTTGCTTGTAGTTAAGTGCTTGCCATCTAAATTACAGGGCAAAACACTATGAAATTAGGAAGCAATTATTCCTATGCCCCAAAATGCATTCCACCAGAGACATTATTATGGTATTTCACAATAACATTGGATTTGGTAGTCATGAAAAGATGAAACCATCTTTCCCTAATTACCATTTATTTCTCTACATCCACAGTGTGGAGATGAAAATCTTTTAGCACTCCAGTCTTATTTGTCACAAAGAATAAATATTTGGCAGTGTAATTTGTTGTCACATGTATATAATGTGTCACATATGACTCATACATTTTCACTTGTTACACAGAATTATTCTGTGAACTAAACTACACTACACATTAATGACAAAGATGAAAGTTAAGGTCAAACACATTTGTAGAGTGTATTCAAGCCAAGCATAGTATCATTTCTTGGTCCTAAAATGTATTTTTTCACTTGAAATTTTTTCTTTTTTGAAAAATCAGAAGTTTTAAAATGAATTTTTAATGTACAGTTCATTCACTCAAAATCAAATATGTATTTCTTTTTTTTCGTTTTTTATTGGTTATTTTATTTATTTACATTTCAAATGTTGTCCCCCTTCCCAGTTTCCCCTCCACAAGTCCCCTGTACACTCCTCCCTCCCCCTGCTTCTATGAGCGTGCTCCCCCACCCGTTCATCCACTCCTACCTCAGGGGCCTACTGTTCCCCTATCGTGGGTTATCAAGCCTCTAGGACCAAGGGACTCCCCTCTCAGTGATGTCAGATAAAGCAGTTCTCTGCTACATATCCAGCTGGAGCCATGGGTACCCTCTGTGTACTATTTGGTTAGTCGTTTAGTTCATGGGAGTGTTTTTCAATAGCACAATTAATTGTATCTTGAGGCTTAAAGTCACTGAGAAAAATATCTTGCGTTCATTATTTTACTGACTGTGTCTTTGACATCTTTATTTCTCAGACTGTAGATCAGGGGGTTTAGCATGGGGATCACCACTGTGTAAAACAAAGAAGCCACTTTGACGGTGTGCCTGGAGTTCTTGGAGTTGGGCACGCAGTAGAGGAATAATATGGTTCCATGGAAGATGGTGATGGCTGTCATGTGGGAAGCACAGGTAGAGAAGACTTTGCGGTGCCCACTAGATGAATGCATCTTCAGGGCAGTGACAATAATGAACAAATATGATGTAAGAATGATGAGCAGTGTGCTTATCTCATTGAAAGTGGCAACAATAAAAAGCAGTAACTGGGTAAGATGGGAATCTGAGCAAGAGAGGGCTATCAGGGAGGAGAGTTCACAGAAGAAGTGGTTGATTGTGTTGAAACCCCGAAAATATAAATTCAAAGCAGAACAGGTGAGTGTCAGGGAGCATACCACCCCCCATGCATATGATCCAAGCACTAGCAGTGCACAGAGCCTCTGGGACATGACAACTGTGTACAGCAGGGGGTTACAGACAGCCACAAAGCGGTCATAGGCCATCACAGCAAATAGAATTAGTTCAGTCACTACAAATGTGCAAAAGAAAAAGAACTGCATTATGCATCCTAAAAATGAAATGGTTCTGTCTTCTACAACAAGGTTCACCAGCATCTTGGGAGCAATGATGGAGGAATAGCAGAAATCTGCAAAGGAGAGGTGGCTGAGGAAGAAGTACATGGGGGTGTACAGTTTGGGGTTAATCTTGATGATGATGATCATCCCTAGGTTCCCTACCACACTGAAGCTGTAGATTGCAAGAAACAACAAGAAGAGAGGAACCTGCAGTTCTGGGTTATCTGAGAAGCCCAAGAGAGCAAAAGTGACTTCAGAAGTTAGATTTATGTCTGTCAGAAACATGATTCCTTCTGATGAGATCTGAAAATTGATCTTGAGAATAAAATAGGGAATGAGGTTCACATGTAAAAGCATGCCTAACCCAACCATCAACAAGCCTAAAGATGAAACAAAATACATACTTTTTGTGATATTAAAATAGTAAGACAGATTAACCAGAAATTAAATTGCTAGCATGAGTGATTTCATAGTTCTAATCATTTTCTTAAATATGCTTAAATATAATTTTAAATCACTATTGTGCAAAACAATAATTAAGTAAAGAAACAGATAAAAACGTGATCAAACATGAAGCAATCAAATTTTACTGAACTCTCAAGCTCTTTCTCTTAAAAATTAGTCAAATGAAATATTTTATTGTAATAGTATTGGAATTTCTAATGAAACATAGAAGTATAGAAAGCATCACTCAATGAAAACTACCTTATACTAATATTTGTGCATGCCAAGATATTACAAATCAATCTATGACATTTTCAATCACAGCATTATTAATAATATTAGAATTGACTAAGGATATTATCTATTAAATTCAGTTTTTACATTTGCTTTTAATGTAAAATAAGTTATCTTTTCTGCTGTCTTTTTCTGCTCATGAGCAAAGTGAAGTTTAACAAAACTTCTTCAATAGGAAAGAAAAAGAACAAACCCAAACCCCCAAAACTACTTTGGTTTCACTTACAGTCAAATGGTCTTTAGCATTACAGAATGAGATTTCTGCATGTGAAATAGTAAAATTTAGTTTTCACCATCTATTACCTTAACTGTTTGGTTGTCTTTTATATTATCTCTTCTTGTTATATTTAAATTAAATATTTAAGATGTAAACTATGGAATTAATTCTGTTGAATGTGAAGATTGCTTCAAAGATTTTCTGAATATCTACACTGAATTAAACACATAGAGTGGAAATCAGGAAATGCTCTTATCTAGAAATGCCAGTTCACACACAGTTAGAATGGTGTGCCTTTTTATGAATTTCTTTCTTCTCCCTGTTAGCCATCTTAAATATTCATTCAATCCCTATATTCATGTGAAGAGAAGGAAAGCCTGTTAAGGTCTTTCTTCATATTGTTTTCCCAGGAGGTATACTTTATTCATTGTAATTCAACAATTTAAATGTCTATCTGATTGCAAACTAGTCCTAATTTTCACTTACACAAGGAGATATATATTTTGCAAGCACTCATGACCTACATTATTTCAAATATATCCTCACAACCAAACATGGTTCTTTAAGCATCACTTTTAACACAGTAGCACTTTTAATTCTTAGATTTGAGGTGCAAATGTCATTATTGTTTCAAATCTTCTCCAAAAAATTGTTTTCTCGTAAAATAGTGTCACAGAGCTGTGGTGTTCTACATAGCTAACAGGGAAAGCATTGCCAATATTTTTCAGTCCTGTAGACAAACCTGTTGGTGGTAAGTGCAGTCTCTTTGCCTCTATAGAAAGAACTTATTTGAGGGAGTTGCTAACTCTATTTTTATGCTTATTGCTTCTCCCCCTGGCATTATAGTCTAGAAATAATTAGTTGTGTTATTCTCTAGAGGTGTCAACACAAGCAATTAACATTAAATACTATTTATGATGTAATTTTAATTTCATGAAAAACTTGAATGAAAGCTACATCATCTTTGGAAGTATTTCATGTGAGTTTTAACTTTGTTAATGT
The DNA here is from genome assembly GCF_004785775.1 of Grammomys surdaster. Lineage (NCBI taxonomy): Eukaryota > Metazoa > Chordata > Mammalia > Rodentia > Muridae > Grammomys > Grammomys surdaster. The sequence continues at coordinate 955,924 of NW_021620163.1, read as the reverse complement.
CATCTGCAACTCTATTTATTTATTTATTTATTTATTTATTTTTTATTCACTGTACAACCCAATGTCAGTCTTTCCTCTCCTCCCAGTAAGCAAGGCCTCTCAATTTTTCTTAGAAAAGGAAACCCCCATCTAGATATCAACCCCCATTCCCCCATTCCTCATTCCATGTCCCTGCATTCCCAACCTCAACCCTGAACATCAAGTTGTTAGGGGTCTAGGTATATCCTCTTCCACTGATTCCAGACAAGGCTGTCAATTTGGGATCCACAAGCAGACATCTAGGCCCCAGGCTCAGGACAACCCCAGCTCCAGTTTTTGAGGAACCTGCATGTAGACCAAGAAGGTCATCTGCTACATATGTGCTGGGGGCCTAGGTCCAGCCTGTGCTCACTCTTTGGTTGGTGATTCAGTTTCTGGTAGCCCCCAAGGGTTCAGGTTAGTATGCAACTCTATTTTCAATCCTCAATTTCTCAATGCCTATTCTTATATATTTTTGATTATTAGAAATTTGTGACATGAACTTTATTTTTACTTACTTCAAAATTATTCTTGAATTTCCACTTTCCTGGACTTTATAGCATTAAATTTTTGCTTTCTTATTTATATGAAGTGGAGAAGTGATTGCATATTACCTCACGTCTACCAGCCTCTTAGTTGTGTATATGTCAAAGATATTAGAGGAAAATATTTTTGCTTGCACTCTACGAAATACAAAACCTAGGCCTTTGGTGTAGTAATGAAAAAGAATATATTGTTTCAGCTATAAAAATCCAGGGTAAGATAATTGAAAATATAGAAGCAAGTATTGTTTTCCTGCTTTATTTTTTGAAATAAGCATTGCTGTTTAAATTCCAAATTTGATTTATCCTAAGACATATTTTAAACAATTTGATCAACAAATACAAAATATCTATATATAATGGAGATAAGTAATAAAATTAGTTATAAAAATTACGATGTCATTCTTTGGTGAGTAAAATTTTAATTGTTGTTTCTGAATATAAATATCTATGAGTTCCTTTCCTAAGAAATCAAAATTTAATGAGTGAAGAAATATGTGGACAACAGATATAGCCAATATTAACACAGAGAATACTGAATGAGGAATTGAATTGCTTAAAAGTTAAAATTCAAAATCAAAACAGCTTTTGCTTTCTTGAACGTAATCTAACTGTTTTTCTAACATTAGATACCATATAATGTTTTACTTCAACAAGTAAAGATAAGCTGGAAACTGGTATCAATCATCTTGGAATGTAGAAATGAAACATAAATCAAGATCAATGGACAAATATGAACTAGGTAGCTATAAAGAGTGAGCAAACAATATTTTATTAATGTCAAATGTGTATGCAAAAAGCTAACAGAGACTGAAGATGTACTTAGAGGTGAAGTGCATTTAACTCTCACTATAGTGAAGAAAGAGTATGAAGAAGCCAATGATAATTCATAAATGCAGACACCAATAAGGCAAGCCAATGATGTAAAAGCCCAATACAGAGAAATACAAAGATAAAATAACACAAAGGATTATATATAAGATGAATTGAAATCTCCTTGAGTATAACATGCAATTAATATCTCCTGGATTCTTGTGAATAAATGTTATTCTTGGATTCTTTTTTGATATAATTATTAAATGAAGTCCTAACTCAATACAGTGATTCAAATATCAAATAGTAAAGGAAACATCAAACAACCTTAATTTATATATTATATAGACTAGATTATAAACTATAGATATTGTGTATAAACTGTTTGACAAAATGTTGTTATCAGGAAGTCACTTTTTATGTAGATCATATATCCCATAAATTATGCTATAATGAAGGTCTACAATCATAAGAAGATGCTTGTATTACATCAAAACTCACATCAGCATAAAATATTACAAAATGAAGAACAAGATAAACATATAACTTTTGAAATTCTTCAACTATACTTTTGCACATAAAGAACACACAGGGATGTGTGAATACTAAGACTCAGTAATAAGTATCCTTTTGAAATATCCATCTATTTTAATGCTCTATATTCAGCTCACCTATATGCTTATATATGAGTCTTCTCTATGAATCCCTAAGTTTTGCTAAAAAAATAAAATCTAGTAAAGTACTCCTTTTAGAGCCCAACACTTTCCTAAGAGCCTCTTTCACATCCTTATTCCTCAAACTGTAGATCAGGGGGTTGAGCATGGGAATGACCACAGTGTAGAAGACTGTAGTCACTTTATCAACATCTAGACTATTGCCAGAGCTGGGATGACAGTAAATAAAAAGGATCGTTCCATGGAAAACCATGATGACTGTGAGATGGGAAGCACAGGTGGAAAAGGCTTTGCGTCTCCCCTCTGCAGAGCGCATCTTCAGGATGGTGATGAGGATAAACAAGTAGGAGGTGAAGATGATCACAATAGTGAGAATCTCATTGAAATTGACAATGATGAACAGGAAAAACTCATTCATAGTAACATCAGAGCAAGCAAGACTTAAGAGAGGAGGCAGATCACAAAAGAAATGGTTAATCACATTTGACTTAAATGCTGTGATCTCAAGGGCTAAGCATAGGTGAATCAAAGAACATACTGATGCATAGAGGTAGCAACAGGACACCAGTACTAGACGGAGCTTTGGGGACATGATGACCATGTACAATAGTGGATTACAAATGGCCACAAAGCGGTCATAGGCCATTACAGCCAATAGGAAGACCTCAGTGATAGCAAAAGTACAAAATAAATAAAATTGTAACATGCATTCCAGGTAAGAAATAACTTTATCCTTGTTGATAATGTCAGTGAACATCTTTGGCACAATGACGGAAGCATAGCAGAAATCCACAAATGACAGGTGGCTGAGGAAAAAGTACATAGGAGTATGAAGTTGAGAGCTGACCTGAATCAGCAGAGTCATGCCCAGGTTTGCTATAACTGTCACTCCATAAATAACAAGAAACACCAGAAAGAGAAAGATTGCCAGCTCTGGAACATCAGAAAAGCCAAGAAGAATGAACTCTGCCATAGAAGTACAGTTTACCTCATCCATGTCGGCTACATGGAAGTTTAGCCAAGTAGACCTTACTACTTCTGGGAACAGAAAAGGGAAGAAAATAAGAGGTTTCTATTAACGGCAGAAAAATATTGAATTAATGTCAAGAACATATGCTTGTAGTACAAGGAAAATTTCAAAATATTGGACAGTTCAGATTTTTACAAAAACCAAATCTTAGTAAAACACTATCATACATGTTAATATAAGTCATGACTAAATTAAGTATATCTCTAAGATGGGTGGTGTAATTTTGTTTGAAGTACATTCACTATTTTGTTTGAATTTGATATATGATGAGATTTAATCTAATCAGTGAACTTTATTAAATATACGACCTGGCAGTTTGTGGTCTATTTTGTCTATGTCGTATACACAGTTGTACCACATTCACCCAACCTAATAACATGAAACTAGGAATGAACTCCCTACAACTACATCTTAAAGCACTATACAAATTTTATCTGAAGTTAATGCCTTGGAAAGGTCCTTAAATTTCATTAATATTAAAAATTAAAAGTAAAATTCAGAAAATCCAATGATAAATAAATGACACTTTTCATTCCTTATTAAAGCTACTTGTTTTATTATAAGCAAAATCTTATATAAAAATCTTAATGATAATCAATAAAAATTAAAACTTAAATTATTCTAAATTAAAGACAGTAAGCTCAGTGTTTCATAAAATCTAATCATATTTAAAATAATTGAAAATCATTTACAAAATTGTATTCAAATATTTCTTAGGAATGTTCTTTTCAAATTATATCTTAGATATCATTAATTATAAAAACTTAGAGCATGTAAAAACATAATCTAGTCTTACATAATAACATATATAAAGTACAATTACATATAATACTTGCCTAAAGTACATATATAAATATATACAAATATTATATATATATATATATATATATATATATGTTTATATGTTTAAATTAAGAAGAATAAATAAAAACTTCCCTGATTTGTTTAAGTAATTTCCTGGACAAGTTGGCTGACTTAAAATGTTATGACACTGTAAATACAATCTTATAGTAGAGATATTATTTTCTCTGGTTTTCTGAAAAAAAGAAACACATGAGGAAAATGCATATTTTTTATTACTTCAAATAAAACTTAGAAAAACAGTAACAATGACCAAAATAGTGTAGAATTTTTTCATCTTGAATTAACATGTACAGTCTTGAATTTATCATCTTCTTGACCAAAAAAAAAAATGTGCGAGAAAAAGAGAAAGACAGAGAGAGAGAGAAAGAGAGAGAGACAGAGACAGAAAGACAGAGAGACAGAGAGAGACAGAAGGCAGACAAGGAAATTGGAATGAAGGAAGCAAGAAAGGAAAAAAGAAAGGAAGGAGGAAGGAAAGATAGTATGAGAAAGAGACCAACAAACATACCAAACGAATAGTAAAAATGCTATGAAGCATCAACTCTACACCATGAACTATAAAGCAACTCAATAAAGCTGGAAGCACATGATGTTTTCTTACTCAGGAAGAGTTCAATAACTGGTTATATGATGGTAAATGGTCAGCCCTGAAGACAAACATATATGATACTTCATATGTATGAGCAGGTTATATTTAGGAATGTAAATATATAGACATATACATATATGTGTACAATAACAGTGAGACAGAGGCTTATGGTAGGAGTGCTGGTAGAGGTATATGAGAGGCTTTAAAGGAAGAAAAGGAAAGGAGAAAAGGTTGCAATTAAATTAAAATTCCTCAAACAAATGCAAATTAATTTAGAAAACTTTCATTAAATCTTTAAGTCTTACAAGAAGAAAAATAGGGAAAGACAAAAAAGGAAAATGTAAAGAAAATAGTAGGAAAATTTCTTGGTAACATAAACACATCTTGGAAGTCAGGTTTGCATTGTTCCACAGGGATAACATTGAAATTACTTTTTGATAAATTCAAAGAAAATTAAATACAAAATTCTTATCTCTGTTCACAAGCAGGAACTGACTAACTGACTACTGTATAAAAACTATTCAACCTTCTGAATTTGTTAGGTATGGCAAAAGGAAGCTCATAGTCTGTCATGAAGTAAGTTAGTACAAGAGATAGGAGAGAGAAAAAGAGTAGCACACACATGCAAACACACATATAAGCACACACACACAGTGGGGAAAATAAAAAAGAAAGAGACAGAGAAACAGATGGAAAGAGAGACAGAGAGAAAGAATATATTATATCTTTAGCCTCAAATATTTCATGCTCATGATGCTTGACATTAGAAAGGAATTAGTTTCATTTGTCATAAGCTGTCATTTCCTGAAAACACTACAAAATTTTATCAGGTCAAAGTAAAATTTAAGAGTTCTCATATGCAATCTCCATTAGAAGAGAGAAAATTTGAATATATTTTTAAACTAACTTTACTTGATAAAATAAGCCCATTTCCAATTTTCGGTAATTAGAGCCTTATGCTTATGAACAAACCTGACACACGTTCTCCCCAGGACTACAGAATTTAAACATTTCTCATAAGCAGAGAGTTTATAACTAGAAATTAAGCTCTAGGGAAAAGATTCCCTTGTGTAAAGCAAAGACTAATTTCTATGTAATAACAAAGTTAATAAAACTGAAGTGGAGATGTATGTCCTGGTTGGGTAAATATATTCTCTGTAGAAGATCTTCAGAAATTTGTTTATAAGCTACCAGGATTTAGGGAGCTGATGTACAACAATACTAATAAAGTTACATAATGTAAAGTATACGCAAAAAAGACAGCATTTGTACTGCAGTTTGCCCTTACAAAGATTAAATAATATCTTTAACGATAGATATTTTCAAATAAAATGTTAAACTGTGGTGAAGTATTTTTATGTCCAAGTCATTAAACCTTCAGTTAAGGCCCTTGTTTCCTAGGTGATAGTTTCCTTTACAATTTCTGGAAATCTTATCAAAAATATGTAAACGTTTTTATTCTTTTTTATATTTTTCTTTTATTTCTGAATAATAATGTTTTTAATTTTTTTATCCAAAATGATTTCCCATCTCAAAGTCCTCCCACCATTCATGGATTCTCTCCCTCCTTTTTCTTTGCCCCTGAGACCATCTGGTGCATCAAGTTTGTTAAGGCATAACATCGCCCACTTAGCACAGACTAGGCAGTCATGGAGACTGAAGTACGTATCTACTACATACGTGCCAGGTCCCTCTGTTCAGCCAGTGTATGATCTTTGGTTGGTGGCTCAGTCTCTGAGAGGCTCCAGGGGTCCAGGTTAGTTGACTCTTGGTCGTCCTGTTGGGTTGCTAGTGCTTCGGGCATTCAAAACCTTTCCCTCTCTTTCATAGAAGTCTCTTTCTACTGTCCATTATTTGACTGTGGTTATCTGCTTCTGTTTTAGTCAGCTGCTGTGTAGAACCTCTTAGAAGACAGTCATGGTAGACTCCTATCTCAAGTATAAGAGTGTTGCTAATAGTGTCAGAGATTGGTGTTTGCCTGAGGAATGGGTCTCAAGTTGGGCTAGGTATTGGTTGTCCATTCCTTCCATCGTTGTTCCATCTTTGTCCCTGCATTTCTTCTATACAGGAAAAATTTGGGGCTGAAAGATATTTTTTGTTGGTTGATATTCTTATTCCTCCACTGGGCATCATTCCTCACTATGCTACAGGGAGTAACTTCTTCAGGATCCATGTCCCCACTGTTAGGCATTTTTGCTAAAGTCACCTGCATTGACTCCTTGGAGTCTCTCCCATCCCAGATCTCTGGGGATTCTAGAGATTTGCACACACAGACACACCTGCCGGCTGCAGATTTCTGTTCATTCTCCTGTCCTTCTGAGACTCTCTCCCTTTTCTCTCCTCTTCTGATCTTGCCCCTAATTGTCCTCCCTTCCCTTGTCCTACCCAGTTCTCTCCCTCCCTCTGCTTCCTGTGACTATTTTTTGTTGTTGTTTTGTTTGTTTATTTGTTGTTTCTTCGAGACAGGGTTTCTCTATGTAGCTTTGGCTGTCCTGGAACTCACTCTGTAGACCAGGCTGGCCTCAAACTCAGAAATTTTCCTGCCTCTGCCTCCCAAGTGCTGGGATTAAAGGCATGTGCTGTGCCACCACTGTCCGGCCTTTTCAAATTAGTATTTTTTTTTTTTTGTATCCTGTGACTATTTTATTTGCTCTTTTCACTGAGATTTCAGCATGCTCACTTGGACCTTCCTTCTAGTTTAATTTCTTTTGGTCTATGGGGTGTATCATGGGTATTCTATATTTTATAGTTACTATTATCTTACCAGTGAGCATATACCATGCATATTTTTGGGGTCTGGCTTACCTCACTCAGGATTATATTTTCTAGTTGATTCTTTGCCTGCAAAATTCATGATGCCCTTGCTATTAATATCTAAATAGTATCCCATTGTGGACACGAAGCATCTCAGTTGATGTCAGTTTCTTGCTATTTAGAATAAACCTGCTATGAACATAGTAGAGCACTTGCCCTTGGGGTATGGTGGAGTATCTTTTGGGTGGGTAAACAGAATTAGCAACAGTGTAATCTCAAGTGGCCAAGAAGCACCTAAAGAAATATTCAACATTCTTAGTAATCAGGGAAAAATAGAAATCAAATGAACATGAGATTCCACCTTACACCAATCAGAGTGGCTAAGATAAAAATCTAAAGTAACAGTACATGCTGTCGGGAATGCAGAAAAAGGGGGATATTACTCCATTCAAGGTGGGATTGCAATCTTATATAAGTTCTTAAACTTTTAACAGTGTAAAATGATCTCTAATTTTCAGGACAACCCAAAAGACCTAGCAATTTACCATATAAAAAGTAATCCCATTCAATTAGTACTATGACTAATGGTATAATCAAATATAAGTTGCAAAAGGGAGTATTTGAGATGTGATTTCAGAGGGCTCTAAAACACATATAAAGTCATTTGACTGATACACTCTCTTGAGAAACACTAACAGGAATGGTTCATCCTTTGCCGGAGTACCTCTCATTCTCAACCTTCTCGATAATTCTGTGTTGAAACTTTTACTTAATAAATTCCAAATTTGCTTCATATTGACACATTATACAATTCTTTTCTGCAGGGAAGTAAAGTCTCTCAGCTTTATCAGAAAGAAAATCTCTGAAAAGATGTCCTAAGCAGCTAGAAAGAGCAATGAGGCACTTTGGTTCCTGCCCTGCTGCTGTAGTTAGATATAAACAAGTTCAGTGTTATCACTATATCACTATAAAAAAAAAAGTTGTTCTTTGTCAGGCATCAATAGGAGATGAGGCCCTTGGTCCTTTGAAGGCTGGCTAAATGTCCCAGTGTAGGGGAATTCGAGGGCAGGGAGCCAGGAGTGGATGGGTGACTGGGGAATCACCTTCATAGAAGCAGAGGGAGGGGGATGAGATAGGAGTTTTCAGGGCATGGGGTGGTACTGGGAAAGGGGATAATATTTGATGTGAATAAAGAAAATGTCTAATATAAAAATATAGAAAGTTGTTACCTTTGCTGACTATGTGGATTGTCCAGACTTAACTGCATAATGAGCACATGCAATCAATATGTCAGATTCTCCCCAAATATATGTAATTATTTTGAGCATATCAAAAAAATTCAGCTCCAACATTATAGAAAATATTATTCCAAGTGATCAGCCCTAGATACCTGTATATTACAAGCAGCATTATATGGAAACAGTAAGTAAAATGTACATGTTTACATACAAACACACACACAGACACACACACACACACCAATTATAATTTTGGAGGGGGCACAAGAGAAGATTGAGGTTAGAGAGCGGTGGAAACTATATAGATGTACTTCTTGTGTGCAATTTTCTCAGAGCGTGTACATTAAAATTATAGCAACACCCAGGTTTGGAAATAACCATGTAAATCCAAGCATATACACTGTCTAGATGGCTCATTGGGTGTAGGCACCATCACACTGTTCTGACAATATTAGTTTGAACCCAGATTCCCGCAAGGTTCAGGTGGAAATAAGCTCTTAGAGTTTTCATTTATGTAAATTGCCACACTCAGGCACACACATGAACGTGCACATGCACGCGCTCTCACACACACACAGAAATATAGGATGAAAAGCTATTTAAAAATCAATGCATATTGTATTTCATAATTGGATGATTCTGGACACCAACATTCTTGTATCAAGTGTGACACAATAATTCAGATTTCATTGATCTTTGTCATAAAGTTGTTCTTTGTCATATTGTTGTGAAACATTTTAGTTCTCAGCAGGGATCAGTTTCTAATGAGATAAACTGGTCAATAATAGTATACACTTAGCTTCTCCTAAAATTTATATAAAATTAGTTTGTTTAAACTTCATCAGAGTCAACCAAAAATATATTATTGAATTTATGCTAGCCTTGCAAAGATAAAATTCAAGCAAATTGGTAAGAAAATCAAAATAAGTTGCTACAGTGGTAAAATGTCAGTTTATGGTCTCCCCATCTGCTAGATTCTATGGTTAAAGATGTAGGAGGAGCTAAGGTGGGAGGAGTAAGGAGAGGAAAAGGAGGAGTAAGGAGAAGAAGAGGAGAAGGAAGAGGAGGAGGTAGGAGACAGGAGAGAGGAATGAGAGAGATGGAGGCAGATGTTCATGTGTCTTTAGCAGTCAAAGGTAGTTGGTATTTCAAGGTTGGGTATTGGGTTACACTTCTGATTGTATGGGCATCTTGTTACTGATCATTACCAAATATATAAGCTTTTGGATAATTTAAGCATTAGAGTCTCATTTTCCTACTGGGCCTGTGTAGATGTCGGGATGGTCTAGGCAATGCCCAGCATTTTGGGGACAGCGTGGAAGATTGGCAGAGCCATCTCCCACACTGACATCTCGTGGGTGGCAGGGCTGGCCATTTCTAGCTGCTGCATGCACATGGCCTCCGGCCGAGAAATCTGTCAGCTGAGCTAGGCAGAGTGCAGCTTAGATTGTCAGCTTGACCAGTGGCCAATTTTAAATATTTATTTCATGATAAAGATATAAGCTCAAAAAGATGCCAGCATTGTATTCTCCCTTCTAGATTTAGAGCTACATGGTTTTAGATGGAATCATGCTAATCATCTGTTTTCTTTGGGTGTTCTGGCCTAAAATGTTAATCTTTGACTGTATGTTGTATTTTCTGTGTATTGTTAGATGGTTATCATAACTTCGCAAGATTTCTGTGTACCAAAGCCATGCCCATCAAAGTAAATTTTAATATGAAACCATTCCTAAAAACCATTTGTAGGGGACTTCGAAAAGTTTTCCAAGCTGTTACATTGTTAATTATGTAGAGGTACAAAATGCTTCTGGTGATAAAAAGATATGTCTTTAAGTATCAGCATTGTTCTCAGAAAATTTTAACTTTTAACTTAACAAATTATGCCAGGAATACTACTATTTAATTTATAAATATTCATTTTATGATTAGTCAATAATGAGAAAGCCAGAAACACAAACAATTAATTGAACTGTCTATACCAAATTATTATAAATTTGGGAAGAAACTTGAATGGAGCATTAATTATTTTCTCTGTATTTATTTGAGTTTTCAAAAATTCAGAAGTGTGTATATAGTATATATTTAAAACCATGAATCATACACAGAATTGAATGGTATTCCCAAGAGTATTTCATTTCATACATTTTGTTCACAGGTTGATTTTTTTCTAAAAGATACATACTGCAAGAAAAATTATATAATCTTATTAAGATAATACAGTGTGAGGAAGAAAAATATTGTATATTTTCTGTCACATGTGGTCTCTAAAGTAGATAGGATAATGAAAAAATCTTAAAATCACAACCAACCAGACTACCCAGAGCTCCCAGGAACTAAACCACCAACCAAGGAGTACACATAGAGGGACCCTAGGCTCCAGTTGCATGTGTAGCAGAGGATGGCCTTGTCTGACATCAATGGGAGGAGAGGTCCTTGGTCTTGAAAAGGCTCCATGCCCCAGTGTAGAGAAATGCCAGGGCAGGGAGGCGGGAGTAGGTAGGCAGGTGGGTGAGTACCTTCTAGAAACAGGGGGAAGGAAGATAGGATAGGAGGTTTCCGGAGGGGAACCAGTAAAGTGTATAACATTTGAAATGTAAATAAATAAAATATCTGATTTTAAAAAAAAGAAAAGAAAAAAAACTTAAAAAGATTTTAAAAGTCAATAAATAAAAAATATTAATAAAGAAAAATCAGATTCAAGATAGGAACCTGCCTTCCCTAAACACAAGCTCATTACTATTCTAACATTGTAAATATAAGGAGAGAGATGTCTGTCAACAAAACATACATTACAAACTAAACTTTTATATAAAACTAAAACCAATAGTCATTGAGAAACATGGGCTTTTTTGGAAATGAAATATATTGCATCATTTTAATAATGTGTAAGTTCAACAAGGAGCTATAGTTGGGCTATGGTGAGTAAGATACCATTTCAAACCTACTTAGGAGGCATTATGCTCCAGTGGATATTCTAAAATAAATGACCACATAGATCACCCTGACTGTACTTGATGAGTCACAAAAAAAAAGCAAAACAGAATGAAATAAAAGAAAATATTCCTGTACACAAGAAAGAGACATGGAGGGAAAATGGAGCATAAGGGTTGAGGGAGTCAGAAAATAGGTTGACAGTAATGAGACATCATATGTATGCAACTGTCAAAGTACAACTCTAATTAAAAATATATGTGTTTATATAAGCATAGAGCAGGAACAGAGGTAACTATAAGTGCTTCATCAGTAGCTGAGTTACCATGAGCTAAGAATTAAATATAAAGCAAGGGAAGAGAGAAGGGAGAATTTCTGTCTTCAAGAGACACAAAAAATATTTTTTCAAGAAATTCAAAGTTTTTTTTGTTTTTTTTTAATTGGATGTTTTATTTACATTTCCTATGTTGTCCCCATCCCCCATCCCCCACCCACCCAGGAACCCGCAATCCCATCACCCCTCCTCCTTCTTCTCTGTGGATGTAACCTCTATCTACCCCCCCCACTCCCACCTCCCCACCATGTGCAATCACCAAAGGTAGAGGCTGATGTGGAAGTCAGGAAGTGCATGCTGATAAGAGCCTGATATGGATATCTCCTCAAGGGTCTTCAAGAGTCTGACATACTCAGAGGCAGATGCTCACAACTAGCCATTGAACTGATCATGGGGTTCTCAATAGAGGAGTTAGAGTGAAGACTGAAGGAGAGCTGAAAGGATTTGCAGCACCATGAGGAGAGCAACAATACCAACCAACCACAGCTCCCAGGGTCTAAACCACCAGCCTGGGAGCACTTAGGGGGGGATCCAGGGCTTCAGCTGAATATGTAAGAGTGGAGGGCCCTGATGGGCATGGGTGGAAGAAGAGAACCTTGACCTCATGAAGGCTGGATGCCCCAGGGGGTGGAAGAAATTCAAAGTTTTTTAATGCATGCTTTCTACTTTGTAAAGGAGCTTTTGAGACTGCATAGTACTTATGACAGATTTCTGTTCATCCAGAGAACCTGAGTTCAATTCTAAGACTCAGATCTGGTGGGATAAAGGAGACTGAAACTCCAGCTCCAGCAGACTCTTCCACCCTCTGTGGACTCTGCACTCATGTGAAGAGATGATATACTGCACATTCATATCATATAATTAAAGTATACTATTTATAATTAAATACTACTCAAATATTTTCACAAATGATTCTATATTATCCAATATTTCTAAGGCATAAGTGGTAAAGCAACACTGTGAGAGTAAAAACACAGTAGATTAGAAGCCTAGAATAGTAAAATAAATAAAATTCTGAGCAAATATATGTGATATTATCATTCTGTACATGGATATAAGTTAGTGTCATAATTTTCATTGTAAATTATAGACAGTCTATTTTGAAATAAATAACAATATCCATTGTGGATATAGAAATGAAATTAGAAACTTTGCAAAATCCTTCTTTTTAGATTTGAGAAGACCTTACACAAAATGAAATGTATTTGCTGTGGTAGGACACAAAACATAAGGAACAATTTAAATAAAATGATAAAATCAACTTTAAATTTGGAATCTTAAAAATTACAAGCTTTTAAATTTAGGAGTCAGTATACTAAACAGAAAAAAGAATCACTCAGAACTGTCATGTACCTGATTTCTTTTTCCAGCCAAACATTGTTACATCTATTAATCTCTGTGTCATTATCTATCTTTGATTCTGCATCCTGACAATACAGTGTTCATTGGAAATATATCTTAGAGTTCACAACTTTCCTGAGAGCACCTTTGACATCCTTGTTTCTGAGGCTGTAGATCAAAGGGTTCAGCATGGGAATCACTACAGTGTAGAACACTGTGGCCACTTTGTCAGCATTCCCACTGTTGTCTGAAGTGGAAGAACAGTAAATGGAAAGGATCGTCCCATGGAAGACAATGATGACTGTGAGGTGGGAGGCACAGGTGGAAAAGGCTTTGCGCCTCCCCTCCACAGAGTGCATCCTCAGGATGGTGATGAGGATAAACAAGTAGGAGGTGAAGATAACCACAATACTAAAGCTCTCATTGAAGGTGGCCACAACAAACAGCAGCACTTTATTAATAGTGACATCAGAGCAAGCAAGACTCAAGAGAGGAGGCAGATCACAGAAGAAGTGGTTGATCACATTTGACTTAAACGATGGGATCTCAAGGGCTAAGCACAAATGAACCAGAGAACACACTGATGCACAGAGGTAGCAGCCAGACACCATTACCATACGGAGATCTGAGGACATGATAGCCATATATAGTAGTGGATTACAGATGGCTACAAAGCGGTCATAGGCCATCACAGTCAGCAGGAAGATTTCAGATATGACACATGTGCAAAACAGGTAGAATTTGACCATACATGCCAGGAATGATATGGCTTTGTCCTTATTGAAGATGTTAGCCACCATTTTAGGCACAATGATGGAGGAGTAGCAGAAATCCACAAAGGACAGATGGCTGAGAAAAAAGTACATGGGGGTGTGAAGTTGAGAGCTGACCTGAATCAGTGCAGTCATTCCCAGGTTGGCCAAGGCAGTGACTCCATAAATGAGAAGAAAGAGCAAGGAGAGAAAACCACTCAGCTCAGGGACATCTGAAAATCCCAGGAGGACGAACTGTGCCACAGTGCTGCAGTTTTCCTCATCCATCTGCCACATTTAAGTGATACTTGGGAAGATAACTACATTCTTCTTTATTTTATAATGTAAAATGTAGTTTTAACTCTCTTAAGATGCAATTGTGTTGTAAATATCTATAAAGATATAAGAGAATGTCCGTGTGAAATTTAGCATTGACTAAAACCTTGATAATAGAGGTGATTAAAACTCATGCATGGTTCCATTCAAAAATCTCACCAGATTTAAAATCTCTGCATTTTACTTAATTGTTTCAATTGGTTTCATCAGAATTGCAAACATGTACTTAAATTATACGGATGCAGCATGACGTTCTTTGCATTCAGTTATTTCACTGTTTTCTAATATTCAAAATTCATTTAATAAGAGGTCTCCTCAGTCAGTATTCTATATATTAGGTTCCTGGGAAATGATTTATAAGTTTGAAGGTAACCTTCAGTCAGTCTCTAGAGAAACTTAGAAGACTAATGTCATGAGGCTTTTGCTCCTCTAATATGCTTTAAAGTGGAAGAACAGGGATAATTTCTATATTATTTATCTCCATGAAATAATCATACTATTGAAAAATTTTAATCCAGCAACATGACTACTCTGGCAATGGATTGCATTTAAAGATTGCTAGGTCTATGTGATCCTAGCTGAAATTCAGAAACCCCACACATATATAATCCCTCAGACTGGAATACAGTCACGTCCTTACTATGCATGTTACATGCAAAACAGTGTAGATAAAGTTAATTTGTAGTGCGAAACAGCCCTGTTTGAAAATGGTGTCTAATAAAGGGCAGACAAATTGAAGAATCAGAGAAAGGTTTGACAGAATGAGTCTAAAAAGGGATATACCCAATTTCATGACACATGTAAGAAAAAATAGGTGACTTAAGAGAACAGTGTATAGAAACAAAGAGGTATATAGAAAGAGAGAGGGGAGGACAAGGAGGCATTTTTACCAGAGCAGCTTTACAGAGACAGGATGCAGATGAGGATAAAATGAAAAAAAAAGAATGACAAAGAGCCAGAAATTTAGAACAAACTGCCAGTGTTAGTCTAAGTAAAGCAGAGAAATTCATTGAGAATCAGTCAGCTTGGAGAGGAGTTTTAAACTAGAACAGTGGGGTTTATCCAGCCAGTCAGAATTCAGAAAGAACTAGAAAGCATTAACTTATTCACCAGTAAGTTTCTGAGATGACAATTTCCTGAGGCAGTTTACATACTGATTTGGTTAATTTTTTATCTAATTCCAGCCATGTTTCAGAGAATAAAAATACTTGAGTAGTACTTTCAGTTATATATCCATAGCTCTTGAGCTTATTAATAAAAATCCTTTCTACAAAATATGTTGCTGTAAATTTCTTGGGAATTTAATCAAAGATGTAGAAAAAAATATTACAGTTGGCTGCTGATAATTGTTAATGTTTTAAAGTGTTAAAATTTATGAATCAAGTGGAACATTGAGGGTGATTAGAAAAATTTTGTAATATATAAAACTATAGCCCTTAAAATTGTCTAAATCTGTATAATTTAGTGGAAAAGTACACAAACATGTAAATGGAAGTTAAAACCATTATATACATGTATATATCAAATATAATATACATAAACCACAATTTTTGCTTTTACTTCTAAAAATAATTTTATTCATATTTTGATGTACTAAGAATTTATAACATAACCTGATCCTAAAGTAAATTTTCAAACTATATCTGTGAAGGAACTTAATACAATTTAGAAATTTGAAATTCAAAAAATGTAGAGAGCCATTTATTGGCTTACTTGCTAAGGCTCTTGATAGAAATATCCCTGAAGAATGTTGCTAGGATACTGAGCAGAAATACTGGGGAGAAAGAAATAGAGAAGACCACAAACAAGCTTTTCACAATCTATCATTTAATTTCAAAGACTTGAGGATGAATTAATTAATATGTAGTATTTTCAATTCATGCCAATGTTCTGATCTGAAAATGTGTATTCCTCAAATGTACAAGAAAATGAGTAATTTGTCTTTCATTGAATTTAAAAGTAAAACATAATTTTGAAAATGCTTGACGAGGAATGATTATAAAAAATATCATGCTTATTTCCTCTCAAGAATGGCTTCTTTTTCAGCAAGAAATATGATGCAGGAGGATATTCCTCAGTATGCAAGGTCACTTTTTTCCTGTCACAATACAGAAGGAGTTTGGTGATACCTCATGTGGAGTCTGCTGATCTCACCAGTGTACTAGCATTTCACACAAAATATATTACACAAAATATGATGTAGACTAAACTGTGCATGGGACCACAGCTGGAAAACCTGTGTAAGAAGCACATATTTGGTGTCTTATCTCGAAACTGAAATAAATCTTCTCTCTTTCACTTCATCCCTGTTTCACTTTTCTATGTTTTTACATGAACAGTAATAAGGGTTATTTACTGCTCCTTCCAATATTGCTGTGACAGTGAGAAAAATCTCCACACAGTTCTCCCAGACTGACTAGATGAATTTTTTACAAACATGAACAAAATAATTCACAGGAGCAAGCTTTCACTTCCTTTGGTTCACATGGTTTTCCTCTCAGACCAATCTCTTTCTGTAGATTAAACTGATACCACTTCCTGCCAGGATTATCCATCATCAATAAATGAATATATTATCCTATATGCATTCTCATAGCATGCTATCTACTAATGCATACTTTAGAAATAATGCATAAATAGAAAATAGCAATGGTTTATGGTTTGGTAGTCTCCCTTTACAAACTCTTCTTTATGAGTGCAATCATATTATCCCATAGAGAAAATAATTCAAAATTTGAAATCTCAGAAAATATTATTTCAGTGTATTCCACCAAAAAACAATGCAGTTAATCATATTCAACCAACTTACCAATGAAACAAACATTACATGCCTCCTTGTGTTCCTAAAGATCTCACTATACAAATTGCCATAGTCTTTATGTGTCATTGTGTATTCCTAAAGCTTATAATCCTAAGTTTTTGAAAACAAGCACCAGTCTCTGTGGGACATCAATGTGACAACAAGAAAATACTCCCTCTTGAGAGTCAAGTACTAGTATAATGAGATACGAAATGAGAATATTCATCACTGTGATTCATTGTATCTTAATGTAACCTAATTTAATTGAAGTTTCTTGATTAACAATGTATGTTACAACTAAGCATTACTTCTATGTAATATGTAAATAGATCTCATAAGATGTGCTTGTCTTATTTCAGTAGTGCACCACAGACACAATAGAGTCTGAAGTCACCATAAAATTTCCCCACAAAAAAGAGAGATGTCATAGTGAATATACTGAGTTCTTCCTATACACCAATAGTAAACTAAAAATAGTCATTGTCACGGTGCAATTTTATCAAACTAAATGAACTCAGAATTTCTTCCTCACCTAAGATAAAAATATGTGACCTCTGTTAAAAGAAGTAATATTTATCTTTTTGGTTTATAAATCCATATGACAATGGACAGATGATAGCTTCTAAAAATTTGAGAATATAAATACCATGTGTATTGACCATAGCACTGGCATACCTCATGATTTCTTCCTATATCTGGTTCTTATGTTAAGTATACAATATTGACTTCAAATATATGTGCTCAAAGTCTGTGTGTTTATATATGCCCCAAAGGGTTTAAAAATGTGTTATTGTTATTTTACTCAAATAATGTTTCCAATTCTCAATAATCTATGTATGATTGCCTAAAATTAAAGAGATTTTTTTTTAATTCTGGAGAAGTTACCAAAGTGTCCATCTATATATTGTATCTTGATATATTTTTCTCTTGTTATTTAAGCATATAAGATATTCTTTCTTTCTTTACATCCTCTCTGTTAACCACTACAATATCAAAACAAAAGCAAATGCTCAAAGTCTAAAGCATGAAGACTCCTTGAGTTTTGCCATAATACCTGGCTTTTTTCATTTTCCTCAAGACAACTCAAATTGTACATTCATTTTATATGAAATAATCATATATTATGCATAGCTTAGTTAGTGGAATATGTTAATGTCAGTTGTAATGTTTTTCATGGACATAGAGCATTCTTCAATTTACTTTTAGTTGACTTTAGATGTAGTATCACCTATTTATGCGAATTGAAGTGCAGAGTCCCAAAACAGTAAAATGGAAGTGCATCTATAAAGAATAGCCTTGGGAGCCACATTGTACAGTATTCTAGCTGATGTCTCACATAAATTTGGAAGGGGGTACTCAACAATTATCATAGACTTAAAGACATAAATGAGAAATATTTTGGGGCTTTGCTTACTCTTTTTAGAAGGCTTTCTGTTTCCTTTATAACCATTACTATTATAAGCTTACTGTAAACTTGTCACTTTATTATAGGTTTATTATGGATTGTCTTTTTTGATAGTGCTTATTTTTAAAATATATATGAATTTAATGGAATATAGTTTAATATGTTACAAGTAATGAACCAATTTTGATTCATTGTTAACTATATTCCAGAGTGACTGTATATTCATATATTTTGGAAGTTTATTTAATCTTCTTTTCTATTAACTCTTCAATTGGCCCCAAAATGTACTCTAAATTTACTCTCCTGACTTCTTGGTGTCTCCTCCTTGATGGTGGCAATTTCTTTGGCTAAATTTGTTTTATATTAGTGTGTATAGTGATCATACAAAGCAGTAGGCTTTTTTAACATTATGTTTTATTCACTGATATCATTCTTTTAACCTTCTTTTGCATACACACATTTTTCTCCTTCTTCTGTGTAATAACCCTCCTTCTACTTTATGTAGTGTATATTCTCTTACCCTCAGTTGATTCTCGCCCTGCCTTCTTAAGATTATTTTATTGTATCATATTACCCCTTTATAAGTTTATGAAATACAAACAAATATAGATGTTGATATTATAAATATTCAAATCCAGGATGTACATGTGAGAGAAATATCCAGAGTGTGTACTTAAGACATTAATATCATCTCCAGTTTTATCTACTTTCACACAAGGAATATAATTATACTTTTTTTATTGGATATTTTATTTATCTACATTTCAGACGTCATCCCCTTTCCCTATTCCTCTCCCTAGAACTCCCCTATTCCACCTTCCTCCTCCTTTTTGCCTTTATACCATTTTAATTACTTGCAGGTATGAAGGTCAGTAAATGTAATTTTATGCTCTATAAGTAACTTGTATGTACTCATCTGTTATTAGAAATATATGCTGATTCTTGTTCCATTTGATGGGAGCAGTGTGCTAATAAATATGCAAATGCGTGTATGTATATTGTAGAATAGAGTTTGTTGGGCATTTGCCTATATATGGAGGGAAGCTGGGAGCTGTGGAAGGAGCTTGATAAACTTCCTTCAGATGTTTAGTTTTGGTTTTGTTTTTAATTTTTTGATACTTTTTCTTTCTTTTTTTAATTAGACAGTTTGTTTATTTACATTTTAAATGTTATCACCTTTCCTAGTTTTCCCTCCAGAAATACTATAACTCATCTCTCTGCACTAGCTTCTATAAGGATGTTCCTCCATCTGCTCACCTATTCTCTCTCACCTCCCTGCCCTAGCATTCCCCTACACTGGGGCATCAAGCCTTCACAGGACCTAGGGCCTCTCCTCTCAAACACAGAGGCAGATGCTTGCAGCCAACCATTGGACTGAGAACGATGTTACCAATGGAGGAGTTAGAGAACGTCCGGAAGGAGATGAAGGGGTTTGGAACCCCATAGGAAGAACAACAATATCAACCAATCAGACACCCCAGAGCTCTCAGGGACTAAACCACAAACCAAAGAATACACATGGAGGGACCCATAGTTCCAGCTGAATAAGTAGCAGAGATTTTTTTGATGGAATATATTTACATAAAGTTAATGTACATTAAAGAGCTGGAAAATCACCATTAAGCTTTCCAAAACCAGAATATACATTATTTTTTTACACTATCATTATATCATTTTTTCTCATGCCTCCTTCCAAAGCCTATCATATACCATTCCTTTATTTCTTCCTAATTCATGGCCTCATTTTCATTAATATTTGTTACATGCACATACATGTATAGGCATATATTTCTAAATATATCCTGCTCGGTCTGTATAATGTTACTTGTTTATATGTTTTCAGGGATGACCATTGGGTATTAGATAACCAGTTGGTGTGTTCTTCCTTAAAGAAGATTATACTTCCTTAGAGAAGACTACACCTCCTACTTTGGGCAGTCCATACTTGCCTATAATCAGTTCTTTGTGTGGGATTGATACTGCATGGGTTTTCTCCTATCCACATTAACATGCTCCTCATTTTTTATTGGATATTTTATTTACATTTCAGATGTTACCCCCTTTCCCTATTCCCCCCCACCCAGAAACCCCCTATCCCAGCCCCCTCCTCCTGCTTCTATGAGGATGTGCCCCCACCCACATCTTCCTTATGGCTATCCTTGTTCAGCTCCTGTTTAGGCAGTCAAATTGGTCAGATGCTATGAGTGTAGCTTCTGGTTTTACTAGGAGACACAATCTCAAATAAAACCGCAAATTGTCTGGCTTGTACAATCTTTCTGTTTTCTCTTTCACAGTGTTTCCTTCCAAATTAGAGTTGTTTATACATGTATATATTGATACTGGGCTCTACAACTTTCCTTTGTGTTAGCTGTGGTTTTGGGGGAGATAGTCTCTGTCTGTCACAAAAAGAAGTTTTCATGATGGGTTTTAGGAGTGGTTTCATGTTAAAATTTACATTGATGGACATGGCTTTTGGTACATGGAAATATTGAGAAATTTTTACAACCATTTAACAATACATAGAAAAATACAACATAATACATGCATATATTAACATTGTAGACCAGAACATGTGCAGAAGGCAGATACTGGCATGATTCCATCTAAGACCATGTAACTCTAAATTTAGAAGGAAGAACACAGTGATGATATATTCCTGAGCTTGTGTCTTTACCCATATTGTTTAGCAGGTGGGGAGACCATAAACTTACATTTTGCTACTTTCACACCTTATTTCGATTATCCCACTAATTTTTCTCTCATTTCCTTTTTTTCGTAAGACTAGCATAAAGACAATTACATATTTTTGGTTGATTGTGATGAAATTTAAATGAACTAATTTTCATATAAACTTTAGGAGTAGCCAAGTATTTATTTTCATTGACCAGTTAATCTCATGGTTAAAAAGTAAATGCCATGAGGTCAAATATTTCATAACATTACAAAGAGCAACTGTGTAACAAACACCAATGAAATCTGAATTTTAGTCATGGACTTTATACAAGAATGTTGGCATTCAGTATTATCAGAGTATGAAACACAATACATTTCGACATTTAAATAGTGTTTATCATTTATTTTTGTTTATGTGTGTGTATGTATGTATTTGCCTGTGCACATCTGTATGCAGTAGTGTATGTGTATGCATGTTCATATTTGCATGCAGGTGTGTACGTCTATTCAGGTGCAGATATGAGTGCATGTGTGCATGTGTACATGCGTATTCTAGTTTGTATGTATATGCAGAAGTGTGTATATGTGCACATGTGTATGTGTATGCAACTGCATGTATGAGTGTGTGTGCGTGGCATCCTCAAATATGTATACATGTTTATTTGGGTGTGTATGTTTATGCAGATATATGTGCATGTGCACATGTGTAAGCAAGTGTGTATGTGTATTCTGGTGTGTGTTTGTATGCATTTTCTCTCTGTGTGTGGTAATTTACATAAATGAAAACGCTGAGAGTCTATTTCTACCTGAACCTTGTGAGTGCAAACTCATATTTCTGAACAGTGTGCTGATGCATACATCCAGTGAACCATCTAGATAGCATATATGCTTGCTTTTAACTGGTCGTTTCTAAAACTGAAAATGTAAGATATTACCATCTTGTCTCAACTCTGAACAATCCAGAAATTCAAAAAGTGAAAGGAAAAAAGCAAAATAAACCAAAAATAATCCAATCATAACAGAAAATAATTAACAGAGAAAATATGAGACCTTGTAAATATTCTTAAGTGCCAAAATTTAACTCACATTTTTTTAAAAATAGAAAATAGATTCTTCTCTTGTATAATACATTCTGAACACATAATTGTTTTACTAGACTATATAAAAAAGTCAAAGATAGTTTTTAAACTCAATATTTATTATAGAGCTAATCCAAGTAGGTCAAATACAGAACCAGTTTAGGTTTCCAACAGCTGAGGAATGAATAAAGATGGCATGTTTTTCAGTGGAATTCATGTAAAAGTTAGGACATTTGTAAGAAAAATTATATAATCATATTAAGGTAATTTAGTCAGCACCACAAAGACAAATATTGTATGTTTCCTGTCACATATGGTTCCTACAGATTATGGGAATATGCACAAAACTTAAAAATTAAATGATTCAAAAAACAATGACAAAGAAAAATTAGATTCAAGACAGTAACTTGCATTTCCTGAACTCAAGAAGCTCAATTGTTTTCTAACATTATAAATACAAGCACAGAGATGACCATCAATAAAGGAATATACGTTACAAACTGAACTTTTAGATAAAACCAAAAAAAATTGTGGTTAAGAAACATAAAAAAAATTGGAAATGAAAGGTATTGTGTCATTTTAATAACGTGTGAGTTCAACCTGTATCTGTAGATATCCTTTGGACAGTAAGATACCATTTCAAACCTACTAATGAGGCATTATGCTCCAGTGGATATTCTAAAATCTGTGATCACATAGATGGCCCTGAATTAAATTTCTTGAGCCGAAAAACAAATCAAAATAAAATAAAATTTATTTACAGTAAATAAAACAAAGTGGGAAAGAGACATAAAGAAAGAAGGGAGTATAAGGTCTGAGGGAGTCAGGGAATGACAGTAATGAGACACATTGGTATACATGCATGTAACTTTAATTATTATATATTTGTGTACATGAGCATAGAGGATAAACAGAAGTGACTGTAATTTATCAGTAGCTGAGTTAGCTTGTACACTGGATATAAAACAAGAAAAGAGAGAACTCAGAAATTCTTTCTTCAATGACAGTTCTCAATAGTCAGTAAAGAGACTAAAACGTTATACTTGAGAAATTCAAAGTTTTTATAATGCATGCTTTCTATTCTGTGAAGGGGCTTTTGAGATAGCTCAGTACTTAAGGCAGATTTCTGGTCTTCCAGAGGGCCTGAGTTCAAATCTAAGTACTCACATCTGTTAGGATAGAGGATATTGAAACTTCAGCTTCAGAAAATCCAAGACTCTTCCATGCTTTGTGGAAAATAAACTTATGCACTAAGATCACATACTGACACATTTGTATCATATAATTATTTTCATTAATAAATATTAATAAAATACTTTCTTAAATAATTGCATATTATCCAG
This sequence comes from Grammomys surdaster, assembly GCF_004785775.1. Classification (NCBI taxonomy): domain Eukaryota; kingdom Metazoa; phylum Chordata; class Mammalia; order Rodentia; family Muridae; genus Grammomys; species Grammomys surdaster. The sequence goes on along the minus strand of NW_021620163.1, from coordinate 932,408 downwards.
TATTTCTGAGGCAATGAGTACTGTAGTAACATTACCAAAGTTTAAATAAAGTAGGTTAAGATCCTGGACTAGCAAAGTAAGAAAAATCCTGAGCCAATAACCATGATATTCTTACTCTGTGCCTATCTGTTAATGTCATGAATTTCATTGTACACTATAGACATTCTATATTGAAATGAATAAAAATGTCCATTATGAATACAGAAATAAAATTAGAAACTTTGCAAAATCCTTCTTTTTAGATTTGGAAAGGCCTTACACAAAATGAAATGTATTTGCTGTGGTAGGACATGAAACATAAGCAACAAATTTAAATCAAATAATGAAACCAAAATTATTTCGGAATCTTAAAATTTACAAGCTTTTAAATTTAGGAGTCAGTATACTAAACAGAAAAAAGAATCACTCATAACTGCCATGTACCTGATTTCTTTTTCCAGCCAAACATTGTTACATCTATTAATCTCTGTGTCATTATCTATCTTTGATTCTGCATCCTGACAATACAGTGTTCATTGGAAATATATCTTAGAGTTCACAACTTTCCTGAGAGCACCTTTGACATCCTTGTTTCTGAGGCTGTAGATCAAAGGGTTCAGCATGGGAATCACTACAGTGTAGAACACTGTGGCCACTTTGTCAGCATCCCCACTGTTGTCTGAAGTGGAAGAACAGTAAATGGAAAGGATTGTCCCATGGAAGACAATGATGACTGTGAGGTGGGAGGCACAGGTGGAAAAGGCTTTGCGCCTCCCCTCCACAGAGTGCATCCTCAGGATGGTGATGAGGATAAACAAGTAGGAGGTGAAGATAACCACAATACTAAAGCTCTCATTGAAGGTGGCCACAACAAACAGCAGCACTTTATTAATAGTGACATCAGAGCAAGCAAGACTCAAGAGAGGAGGCAGATCACAGAAGAAGTGGTTGATCACATTTGACTTAAATGATGGGATCTCAAGGGCTAAGCACAAATGAACCAGAGAACACACTGATGCACAGAGGTAGCAGCCAGACACCAGTACCATACGGAGATCTGAGGACATCATAGCCATATATAGTAGTGGATTACAGATGGCTACAAAGCGGTCATAGGCCATCACAGCCAGCAGGAAGACTTCAGTGACCACACATGTGCAAAACAGGTAGAATTGGACCATACATGCCAGGAATGATATGGCTTTGTCCTTATTGAAGATGTTAGCCAGCATTTTAGGCACAATGATGGAGGAGTAGCAGAAATCCACAAAGGACA